>NC_133649.1:101864925-102164925 GCF_009905375.1 Apium graveolens
TGCCATGATAACAGTTATGTTATATGAGTCTGCCATATCAGTTATGTTATATGATGATATATGATGAATCTGTTAGTGATCTATATGATGATACTAGTATGTTTAAGATCTGCCTAACCATATATATGCGATCTCTTAAAATAGTATACTGATACATGTTTTTGGTAACTGGATATGGATCGTGTATTACTGATACATGCTTCTGGAATAGTATTCTGATACATGTTTTGCTAGTATTCTGATACTTGTTTTGCAAAAATTTCCGCCATCGGGGGCTCGCTGCACCCCCGAACCCCCCCAGCGACCTCACCGCGGAGGTCGATCTGCGTGTTTAGGGTTTTGTTTTAATTTGTGCTTATGACATATGTTTTACTTATTTATTATTCTTGATTGGATCATGATAAGTAAAATAGTATGTCATCTTTATATGATCTATCATGTTCTTTAATGTTACTTGAGATGGTGCCTAGTTATGGCCTTAAGACCTTAGTTGTAATGGGTTTATTCTTTTAGTTTGTAATAAATACGACTTGCATGTCATTCTATTTGTAGTTGTTTAATCTCGAATGTAACTCGAGTTCTTTTGTAAGTTCATTATAATTCTTAATGTAACATCCAAGAAGGACAAGGGAACAAGGAGCATCCTATG
This sequence comes from Apium graveolens, assembly GCF_009905375.1. Lineage (NCBI taxonomy): Eukaryota > Viridiplantae > Streptophyta > Magnoliopsida > Apiales > Apiaceae > Apium > Apium graveolens. The sequence goes on from NC_133649.1 coordinate 101,865,575, forward strand.
GAGGCCAATGAGACAATGGAAGCAATAGAGAGACATATGTAATAGTTATTTTTACACCATAGATTGACCTTGATCTTTTCATTAGCCTGAAAAGATCACATATGATTGGGCCATAACTATTGCACGTTTACTTTACGCACTTTTCATATGATGTATAAATAGTATGTGTAGAGTAGAAATGCATGTTCTAATTATATAATGATGCATGTATGTATTAGATACATACCCATGTCATGCCTTTACACAAGATAAAATCTGTAACGACTCAAGATTTAAAATTAACAAACGATCATGAGATTCTCGTGTTTATGAAACACGGAATAAAATACGAATTTTCTTTATTTCTGACATGGGCGATTTTGTCAACAACGGGTTCATAGAACTTATAAGGTTGTGGGTTTTAAGCGAGACCGATGTGACTCCTCCACTACCTGGAAATCAAACCATTGACGAGTATTGATTTGAAGTATTTTATTCAAGGAAAAAATTGGGAATCTCTTTATGATGGGATCATGATCGTTCTAAATTAAATATCCCTAAGTAAAAATATTAAGTTTTAATCAGATGTTTTCCAATGAATGAACACTCATTGAATCCTAGATCGATAAGGGGAAGGGTTGTCAGTGGCAGGGGACTCCTATCTATCGTGGTGAAATGCGACGAATATAAACGGTTATATTCAGACGTTGTATCATTGGGTCTAACTTAACTGAGTCATCATAATAAGGTGAATATAAACGGTTATATTCAACTATTATGAACTTAGAAGCATAGAGTTTGGTTTAAAAATCTATTAGATAGATAAGATCAATTGTTGTTCACCAAATTATCCAAGAATTATATATGATATAACTGACAACTGTTGTCTACCTAAATAATCATGTTTTAAGGATACCAGTGGTTGACTTAGGATATGACGAAATATGGATCTTGGCTCACTAGAAAGATTTATGGGATATATTTTCTGAATTAATAGTTAGGGCTATTAATTTGATAAAAATTAGTGGGAGATATATTATGAATATATCATAATCATATGAACATAAAATTTTAACCTCAGACGATCTAATGTTTATTTTGCGCTTTTATTATTGTAGATACTGAGTAATGGCAAACAAACACAAACACACTATCCGTATGTTCAGTCCTTGAGAAGGACAAGCTGACAGCAGGAAACAACTTCCTAAACTGGCAGAGGAATTTGAGGATTGTCCTCAGGTAGGAGCGCAAGCTTCATGTCATTGATATTCCTCCTTCAGGGCCCCCTTTATGAGGGTGCTACTGCTGATGAACGAGCAACACGCACAAGGGATGAGAATGATGCAAATGATGTTGCATGTCTTATGTTGGCAACTATGAGTACTGAGCTTCGAAGACAGCATGTGCATATAGATGCATATACTATGAATGAGCACTTGCAAAGCATGTTTGCAAGCCAAACTCGTCAAGAAAGGTTCAACACGAGTAAGTCACTTTTTAATTGCAAACAAGGGGCAAGTGAACCAGTTGGCCTACATGTTCTGAAGATGATTAGTTACATTGAGTACCTTGAAACTTTGGGTTTTCCTGATTGGTCCGGAAACTGGTATTGACCTAATCATGAATTCTTTGAACAACAAATTCACTCAGTTTTATTGTGAACTACAATATGATGAATTTGAAAAAACACCTACCGAATTATTGCATATGTTTAGAACATAAGAGACCAACATGAAGACAGCTGAACCTGCTCCCATACTGATGGTAAATAAAGGTAAGGCCAAAGGGAAGAGCAAGTGGATGGGTAAGAAAAAGATTGGATCTGATTTTACACCCAAGCCAAAGGCAGGTCCCAAACAGGCTTTAAAGCCTAAAGGTGGTGTAGCCAAGGGTGAATGTCACTACTATAAGAAAGATGGTCACTGGAAGAGAAACTGTCCAATTTACTTAGAGGATCTGAAGAAAAAGAAAGCAGTTCAGATTTCTGGACCAGGTATTTATATTATAGAAGTCAATTTGTCTATTTCTACATCTTGGGTATTTGATACTGGATGTGCTTCTCACATTTGTATAAATGTGCAGGGCCTGCAGAGAAGTAGAACTTTGGCTAAGGGAGAAGTGGACCTAAGAGTAGGCAATGGAGCAAAAGTTGCTGCTTTAGCTGTAGGGACTTATTATTTATCTATACCCTCTGGGCTTGTTTTAGAACTAGAAGACTGTTTTTACGTGCCTGCGATTCGCAGAAATATTATTTTTGTTTCTTGTTTGGACAAGAAAGGTTTTTCGTTTACAATAAAGAACAACAGTTGCTTTTTTGCTTTGAATGATTTAACCTATGGTGTTGCGCGTTTATTTAATGGTTTATATGTTCTTGATTTAGATAATCCTGTCTGTAATATAGAAAACAAACGACTTAAAATGAATGACTCAAATCAAACATACCTCGGGCATTGTCGTCTAGGCCACATAAATGATAAACGCATATCCAAATTACATAAGGATGGATACTTGGATAAGTTTGATTTTGAATCATACCAAGAATGCGAATCTTGTTTGCTTGGTAAGATGACTAAAGCCCATTTCACTAGTAAGGGTCAAAGGGCCACTAAACATCTGGAGCTAATACATAGTGATGTATGTGGCCCAATGCGTGTAATGGCTAGAGGAGGCTACTACTACTTCATAACATTTACTGATGATTTCAGTAGATATGGATATGTATATCTTATGAAGAACAAATCCGATTATTTTGAAAAATTTAAAGAATACAAGGTTGAAGTAGAGAAGCAAATTGACGGAGATGCAAGTATTAAGATCTTACGATCTGATCGTGGGGGTGAATACTTAAGCATCGAATTTAGAGAGTATTTGAAAGAGTGTGGTATTGTATCACAACTCACTCCTCCAGGAACACCTCAATGGAATGGAGTTTCAGAGAGGAGAAATCGCACCTTTTTGGACATGGTGCGATCGATGATGAGTCATGCAGATCTTCCAATTAGTTTCTGGGGTTACGCTCTAGAAACAGCGGCTTTCACACTTAACCGTGTTCCTACTAAGAAGGTTCAAAAGACTCCATATGAGATATGGAAGGAGAAACGGTCAGGCATGAACTTTATGAAAGTTTGGGGATGTAAGGCGTTTGTGAAACGTCAAGAATCTGACAAGCTTAGACCTAAATCCGAAGAATGCATTTTTGTGGGATACCCTAATGAAACAAAGGCGTATTATTTTTATAGTCCTTCTGAGCAGAAAGTGTTTATTGCTCGAGATTCTGTCTTTATGGAAAGAGATTTTGTTTCCAAAAGAAACAGTGGGAGAACTATAGATCTCGATGAAGATCGAGAACCACAAAATAGCATTAAACCTAAAGTGGAACAAGAGCAGAATAATAATAATGCTCAACAAACACAGGTTGTTCGTAGATCTGGTAGAATTCGCCATGAGCCAGAGAGATATGGATTTCTCATGACTCAGTGTGGTGATTTGATGCTCATAGATAAAGATGAGCCTCTCACATACCAAGATGCTATGAACAGTCCAGACTCTAAGAGATGGCTTGAAGCCATGAAATCCGAGATAGATTCCAAGTACGAAAACCAAGTATGGACTTTGGTTGATCCACCTGAAGGGGTAAAACCCATAGGGTGCAAATGGGTTTTTAAGAAGAAAAAGGACATGGATGAAAATGTTCAGACCTATAAAGCTAGGCTGGTTGCAAAAGGTTTCAAACAAATTCATGGTATTGACTATGATGAAACTTTCTCACCAGTGGCTATGGTCAAGTCTATAAGGATTTTACTTGCCATTGCAGCATTCCATGATTATGAAATCTGGTAAATGGATGTCAAAACAGCCTTCCTTAATGGAAGCCTTGAAGAGGATGTGTACATGACATAGCTTCTCTAAAGGCTGTTAAGACCTGGTTAGGGAGCAATTTCTCCATGAAAGACTTAGGAGAGGCATCCTACATTCTAGGAATGAGGATCTATAGAGAAAGATCTAGAAGGATGATCGGTCTAAGTCAGATCACATACATTGATAAGGTTTTGCATCGTTTTGGAATGCAAAATGCAAAAAGGGGATATGTCCCCGTGTCTCAAGGGATAACGATCTCTAAGGACCAGTGTCCGAAATCATTGGATGAGAAGGACCACATGAATAAAGTTCCATATGCTTCAGCAATTGGATCTATCATGTATGTAATGGTATGTACTCGCCTAGATGTCTCGTATGCTTTGAGCATGACGAACAGATACCAGTCTAATTCGGGTGAAGGTCACTGGACGACAGTCAAGAATATGCTTAAGTACCTGAAAAGAACTAAAGATTCATTCTTGGTGTATGGAGGAGAAGAGAAACTCGTTGTAAAAGGTTACACCGATGCAAGTTTCCAAACAGACAGAGATGATACTGTATCACAGTCTGTGTGTTTTGTCTAAACGGAGGTGTTGTAAGCTGGAAGAGTTCAAAGCAAGAAACAATAGCTGATTCTACAATGGAGGCTGAGTACATTGCAGCTTATGAAGCAGCTAAGGAGGCCGTTTGGATTTGAAAGTTCATTTCTAATTTGGGAGTGGTTCCATCGATCGCAGATCCCATTGATCTATACTGCGATAATAATGGAGCCATTGCACATGCTAAAGAACCTAGATCACACTCCCGGGCTAAACATATACTCAGGAGATTTCACCTTATTCGAGAGATTAATGAAAGGGGTGATATACACATATGTAAAGTGCACACAAATGATAACATTGCAGACCCACTGACCAAAGGCTTGTCGCAGCAGAAGCACGATGGTCACACTAGTTCCATGGGTATTAGATATATGGGTGATTGGCTCTAGTGCAAGTGGGAGATTGTTAGTGTAGGTGCCCTAGAGGCAATACATTATTCTTTTAAATCTTTATGTCAGTTGATCATTCAATAAATGTATTTATTATGACCTTAATTACTGCGATATTGTGTTAGTATAATAAATGTCCTTAGAATCATGATACACATTGTATAGTTTAAGTACATGACTTGAACTTGAGATTATATAATATATCATATTCTTAAAGGTCCCTAGTCGAGTATTATTATATAGGACAATAATAATACATAGATAGACTAGTATGTTGTTTGACAAGATAACCACATCTCATTGGTTATAAGTATGGGGATACTAAAGTCAATACATAGGTACATGTGAGAGAACATGGTACAGGACAGACCCACAGTGAGATTCTTCATGTTTAATAAAGTCATAAGAAAGACTCACAGTGATAATGGTGTAACGATCCTTTGACTTGAAATCATTATATTTCTATACGGGGATTAATATATTTTGACTACATTAAAAGTTACTTTTGATCGGGTGATGATAAAAGTTGACATCGGGTATATCATGAGTCGTATGAGAAATATGAATGATAGATAAAGGATTTAACCCTCCTATAATTAGGAGAGATATTATTAGCCTCTTGATTGAGTGAGATTATAGAAGTATGGTCATGCTCAAATAATGGTTTGTCTTGATAGTCTACTCATGGATCAAGTAAACCCGGATTAAATGTTGAAGAGGATGACTAAATACATTCCTCGAGTTTAATATATAATATGTATGGTTAAAGGGATTATATTACACGAAAAACATTAATCACGAAAGGTTTTATCTAATCACGATTTAATTATTGTTTAATTGGGTAACAATGATGTATTACTAGATACCGCTCATTGCTTATAATTTTATTAGAGAATAAAATTATTGCCAATTAAATAATAGCCTATAGGGTCGCACAAATAGAGCACTTAATGGAATAGTTAATTTAAATTATGGATTTAAATTAATTGATGATTATTCGAATTTTATTATAATTAAGTAAGACTTAATTGAGATAATAAAAATTCGAATTAAAAGGAATGTTTTTGCCCAAAATAATTAAGTATGACTTAGTTATTAATTAAATAATAGAAATTCGTTTTTATTATTTAATCCAATACCTACTAGGGTTGGGCTTTGCTGTTATGGGCCTTTTTAATCAGCCATTATAAATACATAATGATAGGTTAAAGAGGCTTGTACGTTTTGAAGAAAAACCCTAGCAGCAAAGAGAGGCAGAGGCAATTTCGGATCGTCAAGAAGGAGGCTAGTACATCCATTTTGTAGTCAAGTTCGTGAGATGTTCTTGGAAGTGCTCGTGTGGATACCATAGAGGTGTTTCTCCGAGAGGTAGACACAAAGCGTGATAGCTAGGATCTCCGTTGAGTTCGTGAAAGTCAGGTTCTTGAAAGGTATGAGTTCGTTGAGTTGTCTTCTTTGTCTTCTGAATCTTCTCTTGACCTTGGCTTCTTTTGGACCTATTCCAACTATTTTGAAGTTAATTTTATGGGGTGGCTTGAATGAAGGTACATTTTTGAGTCTTTTCAGAGAAGTATGGCTGTGAGTGACTTGAATTTTGAGGAGAGAGTTTGCAGTGAGCTTGTAGAAATATTTAGGCTTAGAGGTTTGAGGTTGAGCAGTTTTTGATGAGGTTGAATGTGAAGGTTTAGCAATTGGTATTTGGATATTTAGGGTTTGGAGGGGTTTTGAGGTATAATTCTTTTATCTCTGTCTCCTTCCACCCCTCCTTTGAGTCTCATATCCACTTTTCTTCTCCTTCTCTTTCTCACTATCACGTTTTCCACCAATTGCCTTGCTAGATTGACTTGAGTTTGAGCCAGAAGGGTTTTGACCATCTTTCTTCTGCTCATCATCACCCAAGTCATCTATGTTGATTTGAGTTTTAGGCAAATTGGCTTCAAGGTTATCAATGTATCTCCTCAGAATCTTGATCATAGCTTCATCTTCACTAGTCTTCAATTTCTTACTTTTCAGCTCAGACTAAAGCACCATTATCAGTCTTCTGTTGGCCATGACACAATTTTTGGGTACTTGGAAATATTTCAGTTGCTTGGTTGTAGAGCAGATATATTGCACCCCTTTGCTTGGATGTAGATAAGCTTCTGGGAATGCAGCTTCTTGAGCCTTCTTCAACTCTGCTAGTAGCATTTTTTCTTCATTGTTGATTATCCTGACCTAGTTAATCAAAATATCCACCTCAGATGCTCTTCTGGAAATTAGATAATTGAAGTTGACTTGCATACATCTGTCTACACCAGAATCATTAAGATTGATCACTATCTTTTTCTCCAAAACTGGTCCTTGACTGGGATCTGCAGCACCCTGATGAAATTGATAGTCTTTTCCAAGGTCTTTCTGTAAGTGAAGATGTTGTTATTGAGCAAATTGTCAAACTCTTGTGTCATTCCTGGACCTTGGGCAGCCATAAGGAGCCTCTCTTGTTCTAGACCTTGTACTTGACTTTTGAGTTTTGATTGTGCTAGCCTTGCATCTATCTCCCCCTTAGTCTTGGTGACAGGCATGAGTAGGGGAGTAGGAATCTCAGGTCTTACCGCTTCAGGCAATGTTGGCAGTGGGATGTTGAGTTTTCCCATAATGGCTCCCAAAGCAACTGTATTCTGCATTTGTAAATGCTTATGGGACTCCACTAGGGCATGAATATCATGTTGTTGACTCTCAACCAATGTGGTTAGAGCTCTGACTTGTGAAGATAAATCTGAGTTGGAAGCTTGAAGTGAAGAAATTTGATCTTGAAGTTCTTGTATTTGAGGAGTAGAGGTTTTGGCTGAGAAGGACCCAAAGTGTTCATCAACAGCTTTTCTGACACCCTCCATGAGAAGAAATGAAGGCTCATACCTTGCAGTATACATTTGATTTAGCTTGACCCTGGAATCATTTGAATTTGTGATATGAGCTTGAACTTGATCAAACAGGGCCTTGAAAGAACTCTTCATATTTGACACTTCCTTTTCAATGGAGGCCAGATCTATCCTTGACATTTGCTTAGTGAAAGACTGGAATTGATTTTTAATGTCATTTTGAGAAGGCACAATGTCATCCATCTTTTCCTTGATCAGCTTCCTGATTTTATCTTCATGTCCAGTCAATTTTACTTCAAGGGCCTTTCCAAAGAGATGGAAAGCCTTGAGTTGAGCTTTGTGCACATCTATGATGGCATCATAGACTTCAGGAGGAGTGAGAGATTTATCATTGCTTCCCATGATAGTTATGTACTCCCTCCTGAATCTAGCCAAAACTTCATTCATTTCTGCCACATGGTCATCACACAACCAGGCATCTACATTTCCATCTTCTTCAGCCTTATCTGTTATCTTCTCCTTCTGTTGTTCAACCTCTTCATTGAAGCATAGCAGTATAGCTTGATAGTCCCGGTTCCCCGTGTCTGAAGTGAGCAATTGCTGAGAGAGATTGGCCAAGCCTGATATTTGATCTACCAATATGTCATCAACTGTAGAAGGCTGAGCTTCCATATCTTGTAGCCATTGAGCCATGACATGTGGTTGGCTGGATTGAGATGTGGATGGCTACTGAGAAATGTCCAGATTACCACCTGTGACTGAAGTCACAGTTTGACTCACAGATAAATCTATGATTTTGACAGTTTGTTGTTCACCACATGTAGTGGGAACCTCCATTGGAATTGGAGAGGATTTGACTGGGTTACTGTCATGTACACCACCCTCAAACCTTTGTGCACCTTGCAGAGCACTGTCACATAAATGTGATGAACTTGCCTCTCCCATAACAGGGTCATTGGCAATTGTACTCCTAGCTTTAACTGTCAAGGCAATTTCAGCTATGGTTTTAAGGGGAGTTATTCCTTCTAGAGGAACCTCCATTTGAATTTGAGAGGATTTAGATAGCTCTCCCTCAAGAGTACTACCCTCAAACCTATTTATCTGTGAAGATGATTGTGCACATGAAGGTACAAGAGTGACCATGGAGTCTTCAGTAAAAACTGATGAAACCCCCATGTTTGTGATGATGTCATCAAAGTCTACCCCAGCTAGTAGCCTCTCACCATCTAGATGTTGGTTCTGGGTGGTGAGCACAGTTTCATGAACCATGTCACTTGAGTGTTGGTGCACTTGAGAATCAGATTCAAGTGCTCTATATGATGAAGAAATTTGAGAGATTAGAGAAGTTTGCTCAGTTGTGAGTGTTGGCAGCTCCCCCTGAATGGACGAGGGAGCTTCAAGTGATGTGCCCTCACTGTGTGTGCCATCCTTATTTCTTCAACCATACACTCTAGGTGCAGGTTGTGCTGACTCAGTACAGGATGCATTGGGGTGAATGCTCTTTTCAATAGATACACCATGTTGAGAGGATGCATCTAGTAACTGTTTACTCCCCATTTGTTCAACTGTGCCCTTTTGTGAGGACACGGAGGTGTTTTGAGTGGTCAACTCACGTAACTTACTCTTCTTTGGTTTCTTGACCAAGGGTGACTCTGGTTCAGTTTGAATTGTTTCACTCTCATTTACAACAGCAAGGGTTGGTTCATTTCTCTTCTTTTTACTCACTTCAATCTTTTGAGAGACTAAAGCGGTTGGTTTGCTAACATCTAGTGGTTTAGAAGAAGGGGCTGCAGCTTTGGAAGGTCCCTGTTGATGTGCCTGTGTTTGTGCTTCCACAGGCTCAGGAACCATAACTGAACTAGCAAATTTAGGAGCCCTCATGTCTGGCATAGGATAAGGATAAGTCCTGAATCTCTCCAACATAAATGGAGTGATTCTAAGACTTACACTTACCTTATTCTTTGAAGTAAGTGAGCCAAATATTATTTTAGACACTTGCTTACAATTGCCAATTCTACTACTATCAATATCAGCTAACAAATGTATGTCATTTACTTTATGAGCTAAAGTAGACATAATAAACCTTGGCAAAAAAGATTTCTTTACCTCTATTCTTCAAAGGCATAGTAAGCCTGGTAGCCAGCTCCTCCGGAATTAGAGCCCCAACATTTAGATGCCTGTTGTGAGCTATTGAGAACACCAGCTTCTGCACCACAATTGAGATGTTGTCAAAGCCAGTTTTTCTGCAAGCGAAAGCCCTCACTACAGAATCAAACACAAAGGACCATTCCTTCCTAAGGTTTGTCCTGTTCAGGCTTGCCAAGTTGATTGAGCCACTGTAGTTAATGAAGTCCATGAATTCACTCAGCTCATCTGCAGGTGGCATCTCTCCATAAGTCTCAGCTGCCAATCCCAGGGCTGTATTCACATCAGCAGCTAAAAACTCAATTTCCTGGCCTCCAATTGTGCATGTGACCATCATAGAAGTGACATTCTCTAGAACAACTGTCCTAGTTATAGCTGATGTCCAAAATTCATGAAGAACATCCAAATACAGCACATGACTTGCAGTTAAAGCTCATGCAATATAGGATTCAGAAAGAAACTTCACAAACCCCTCGAAACTATCAGGGGCTTGGTTAGCATCAAGAAAAGCAATAAAGTTAGTTCCCTTCTCTGGAATGGTAGCTCTAACAATGTTTTGTGCCATTTTAGTGTTTAGAAGTAGTGGGTAAGAAAAAGTTTTGAGAAAGGAGCAAAAACGAGAGAGAAATCGCCTTTTGTCTGAAAGCTAGGTCATTTGAGATCTCGAGAAAGTGTAAGTACAGTGTATGTATCGAGAAGTCTGGGTATTTATAGAAAAAGTAAAATACTTATCGAGAAGTCAAATAAACGCTTGATATTAAACTTATCGAGAAGTCAAAAATGACTTATCGAGAACTCTGATAAATGCCCAGTTTGTCCGAAAATGGACTAAAATAATTCTAATTTATTTGAATTGAATCAAATTAAAATCAGAATAAAGTTTCCAAAAGTATTTGTCTAAAATAATTCATTGAATTAAATTATTTTAGTTCTGAGTTATTGATAAGTCTCAAAATATCCTTGTCGAGAACTCTGTGAATTAACACTATTAGAGAACTCTGCATGGTCTTATTGATAAGTCATAATAAAGCTTATCGAGAAGTCATTCGAGAAGTCTGTAAATAGACTTATCGAGGACTAACTCGAGAACTCTAAAATGACTTGTCGATAAGTCATTTTGACTTATCGAGAACTCAGTTCTCTATACCTTCGAGTACTGTTATTCTGCCTTGTGTTAATTTTACACATTTAAGATGTAAATTAACAATTAAGCAGTTTACTTAGAATTTGAAATATTCTAAGTTAATTTTTGAGTTTTTGTTTAAGAAAAATAAATATACAGAGATTCTGAAATATTTATAATTCATATTTCAGTTAATTTCCAATTAAATCAAAGTAGGTTGATTTAATAGAAATTAATCTGCTGCAACACATTAGCTGAGTTCTTGCCTTAGAATGAAGAATTGAGCATACCAATTTCACTCACAAGTCTAGTGAAGGTTGCTTCATCCAAAGGTTTAGTAAAAATGTCAGCTAATTATTTCTCTGTTGGAACAAAAATGAGCTCAATGGTACCATTTGCAGCATGTTCCCTGATAAAATTGTAATAACCCCAATTTTTGGAAATTTTAAAACCCTTATGAATAGTGATTTTGCAGATTATGCTGAATGAGAAAACTTTTCATGCCACACTATGTAGGGGTTCTGTTATTGATCTTCTAGGATATTATTAGTACTCTATGTGGTATATAAGTGTATGTAAAGATCGTCAGAATCCAATTCCGAACACTTTGATTTTTCCCGGAAATCCACTAGATACGAAAAGAATTGAGTATAAGGTAACAGGATAAAAAGGATTTAAATTAAAGGATTATAAGAGAGGATCATAAAAGGAATACAATATATTGAGAAAGGTTAAGGGAACCTAAGTAATAAGATCCCGGGTATGATCCCTCAAACGATAAACGAAAACAAAAGTTAAGCGAACCGTATAACAGATCAGCGGTCATTAGGCAAACAATTAGGAAGTTAATCAAAGGGATTAGAGGGGATGATGTCACCCAACCAATGAGAAGAGGACAAGGAGGGGAGGATGACATCATGAGGATGACCTAAGCATGACATAAGGGAAGGAGGTGTGGTTGATTAATAACCACACAAATTTCATGGTTAAAAAGGTAATTTACCAAAATCAAAAGCTAGTAACCAAGCAAACAACTCACAAAACACAAAGATATTTCATTTCTTCATGAAGCTCTCGGCTTCTTTCTTAACAAAATGAAGATCCAAGCTCCACCACTTACTATTTAGCAAGGTATTTATCTAAGCTTCCCCATGGATAGTTACATACTTCCTATAAGTTTAAGCTTCTAATTCCAAGCCAATCTTTTTCTATAAATCATGGAAGAAGATGGTGAATAGTGTTTTTCAAGAACTAAAATTTGTGTTCTTGAAGTTTTGTTTAGATTAAGCTTGGATAAGGACTTTAAGGGTGATTCCAAGCCATTCTCTTGATTCTCCACTCTTCAAGGAAGGTATATCATCTCCAAACCCTAGCTTTACATTGTATATTAGAATGATTTTGGTTGTTATGGTAATAAAGTAGCTTAATGCTTGTTGGTTTAAAGTTTGGGTTGGAATGGTGGTGAATGGAGTGTTGAAATCTTATGGTTTGGTTAAAGGATTTAAGTATAGTTAAATTCAAGTTTAAGAATAAGTATAACTGTTAATATTGAGTTGATTGGGGCTGTTGTAGTGTAATATGGATGGACTTTGGTTGTATGAATTTATTGGTAGTTGGATTGATGTGAATTGGAGTGTTATAAATTTGGGAAATCGCGTAAACATAGCCGTCGTAATGCCCGATTTACCGTAGACTGTTTTTGTTCTTAACATCAGAACCCTTGAACTCTCTGTTAGGTTTTTACCATTGCCATGTTTAGATAGTTCATGTTACGAGCTTCGTTTTGATATGTGATTCGTTTGATTCCGATGAACGGTTTAGGAGAAACGGCCGTTTTAAGTAACGACGTTTCGCGAACGAACCCTTACCCCTCGTCTTACTTTGAAACATAGGTTAAAGACCTTAAAAGACTAATTGAAGTATGAAACATTTATGTAAGGTGTAATAGGCAGTTGGTAAGACACTCGCGAAGGAATCGCCTTAAAATTCGTAATGGTTAAATTATTAAAAATGGTGGAGCCGAGGGTACTCGAGTGACTTAAGAGAATCAGTAAGCGCAAAACGAGCGTTAGAGTCTGAGTTGGTTAGAGTATAGATTTACAAGTGACTTTGGTTTAATTCCAACTTACTTGTTGCTTATAGGTTACCAGACTCGTCCCGAGCCATTCGTAACCCCCAGTCGCTCAGGCAAGTTTTCTACCCGTTATACTGTTGTTGTGATGTATACACTTGTATATGCATTATCTTGTAATAGATGCATGATGGTTATATTAGCAAATTCTTGCGATATATTGTAGCATGTGATATGGTACATATGCATGCCTGTTTTGTATTCTTGCCATATATCTGTTGGTTCAGTTGATAATACCTTTGCTAGACAATAGCGGTAATTTGCATATACCCTTAGTATAGAGATCCAAAGGTGAAAATATTTTCTAAAACCGGGAGTCGAGGATCCCGAGTAGATTTGGTGTATATATATATATTTTATATATATATTTGGTAATAGTTTTCAAAACTATTAATTGAATAAGGTTTATTCGATAACTTTATTTTATTAATGAATATTATCTTGAATATTCATTCGAGGACTTATGACTCCTTTATATTATTTATTAAATATTACTTGGATATTCATTTGAGGATGTATGACTCCTTTATTTTATTTAATGAATATTATTTATAATATTCATTCGAGGTATTATGACTCCGCTTATTATTTATTAATATTCTTTATTTTATTAAAGAATAATGTTCGATAATCAAACTTACTTTTGATATTCAAATAAAGATATTACTTTCGTATAAGTATATCTTGATTATTTACTATTCATTTCAAGTATAAGTTTTAAAACTTCTACTTCAATTATTTTTATAAAGATTATTCTTTATGGGAATATTATTTAAATAATAATATTCAGATATTTTCTAATATATTGGGACTGATTTATTTTGTTAAATCAGCATCACTCCAAACATTCCTAAAAATGTTTTGCGAGTCTTCAAAATGATTTTTAAAAGTTAGAGCGGATCCCAAAACTCATTTTTATATTTAAGATCCTCCTTTCGAAGGGGATTTAAATACTCGCTCAAAACCTGAGGGATCCGGCTCTGTGGTGTGTTTTATATTTGCAACAAGGTTGCTGTTTTGATAAATGAATTGATTACTTACCCAACACTCGGGAAGTAAAATTCTTGGAACAAGTTAATCCATTAACAGGCATCGCCTGGGAAATATCAATGAGTTCTCCTTTCCAACTAGATACGACTTCTTGGTGGAGCCGTATCAACAAGTTTCTACTTGGGGAAAGGGGGAACGAACTTTACGTTTCAGAGTCATGGATTTCATCTGAACTAGGAGTGGCGTAAGTGGTCGAGTGGCGCCGGCCCAGCCTTATTATATTGGCCCAAATGGCCTGGAAGTTCCGCTAAGGCGGTCCATTCCTTAGGAGTTCAGTGTTCGGTTGACAAGTAAATCCGACAGGTTCTCCTCTACATGTAGAAAATGGTGGGGTTGCACTACTACGACTGATCATCGTAAGTGGTCTTCCTGGCGCGGCAAACTCCCGTAATGAGTTCATCATCCAATTGGATATTTCTGCAACACTACCCAGAGCACTTCGATAGAAAGGCTACGGTTGGGCGATTGTTGAGTATTGGCAGGGTCAAGTTTTCAAAATGATGTTTGCATCAAATGAAGTATCTCGTAACTTCATTTTATTTTGATGATATTTTAAAAGATTTAATCTATTCAAATCTGGTCTTGTAGTCTCATCTATGTGATGAACTTTTGAAGCTAATTATAACTTGAACGGTGGTAGTTCAAGTAGTATTTGGAAAAAATATAAGTATATTGGAGTATCTTGTAACTTCACCATTTTAAACTTATATCTAGTAAATGATTATCTTATGCATGACAAAGATTTTCAGAAAAACGTTGAGACAAGGTTAGATATATGAGATCACCTTGCAACGATAGTTTTATACAGTTATACACTGGAACTCTGTGTGTATTATGCATGGAAGAGGACTTCCAATATTTTGAAAAGTATATATGTATATATATATACTGAATATTTTGTGACTTCATCGCATTAAGATATCAACTTGGTTCATTTCTTTTGACCAAGACTTTCATGAGTACTATGAGAAGGCTCATATATTGTTAATCATTATACATATTATTTTGGTGGGCTTGCTGCTCACCCTTGCTTTCTTCTTTCATCACACAACATCAGATAGACAAGATGAACAGGACCAAGCTCCCAATTCGTGAGCGGATAGGAAACGTTCCGCAGTTTCCTATAGGCGTTGATGTCGCTGTAGTTGAGGTAGGAGCTACCAATAGGCTAGGCTTCAACTTTTGATGTACCAGATTTATGTATATTTATGAATTGTAATAATGGCAAAGAAAATATAAATTTATTCAGAAAACCTTTTAAGGTGTATTGGTAGATAATTGTGGAATAAAATGACTTGTGATTATTTTTGGATATTCATCTCTGAGACTATAACTTGTGGTGTGTGTGTTTATTGTGGGGTCACAGTACAAAGTAGTTGATTGTTTAATAAGATTGGGTGTTGTTAAGGGAAATGGAACTCGTGACAACCCGGATCCCCGACCTCGGATTTGGGGGTGTTACAGAAGTGGTATCAGAGCTAAGCGTTATAAACCTCAGAGATGATGTGACGTTAATATAATAAGTTCACTAAGATAATAAGAACTCTTGCCAAGTTCATAGTCGGGCTACCTAACGTAGTACCGACAGTTAAAACCCTTATGGGAACCCTTATAAATGTAGCGATAGAAGCGTAGTTCGTTATCGTATATGGTAGCGGGACACCGAACCCTGAGGTTGAGGAGCAACAACGCGATGATGTTTTATTACTTATTGGAGATCAGATTATGGATCCGATAGAGCGTCCTAACGCAGGACCGGATGATGTTGATATTGAGGATGTAACGGTTGAGGATGTTGTCCTAGAAGGGACAGTTACTGAGAAGGATCCCATGGAGGATCCTGACAAGAATGAATAAAGGACCATTGAGGAATTGATGACCATGGTTAGGGAAACTACCAGAGGTAGGATTGGCCGGTCACTACCGGAGGTTCGTTCAAGTTTGTAAAGATAGTAACCCCCTTTAACGCGGCTTACTCATAAGACTGAGAAGTTCGAATAGACAGAGAAATGTGAGAACAGCTTTTAAGAACTGAAGCAAAGGTTGGTGACGGCCCCTATGTTGGCGTTGCCGGATGGGAAAAAAAGAGAGATTTTGTGATTTGTAAGTGACGCTTCGCATAAGGAATTAGGGTGCTTCTTATACAGCACATCAAGATAATCGCGTCCGCGTCAAGATAATTAAGGAATATAAAATTCGATATCCCCACCCATGAGCTTAGGCTCGTGGCAATAGTTTTGCCCTAAATATTGGAGGCACTACTTGTATGGAGAGAAGTACGAGATTCACAAACCATAGGAGCTCTAGTACATTTTTACGTAGAAAGAGCTCAACATACGCCAGAGGAGGCGGTTAGAGCTAATCAAGAATTATGATTGGGAGATTCTGTATCATCCAGGGAAAGCCAAAATGGTGGCTAATGCCCTTAGTGTAAAGGAGAGACTCAAGATGATAATGTCTTTGGGAGAGTTGATAAGAGATTTTGAGAAAATGGAAATAGATATGAAGGTAACCGGATCCGATACCGAAAAGCTGTTTGAGATTGCAACACAATCCGAATTATCGGAAAAGAACATATTGTGCCAGAAAAAGTGATGAAGGAAGGCAAAAATCCAACAATTAGATAAAAGATTAATACCGAGAAAGATGAGAAATGAATAATGAGGTATTCCTACAGAATTTGGGTTCCAAATGTTCAAGAACTTAAAGATGAGATCTTAGATGAAAGCTAGTTTGAGGAATAAGATTTAGAGCAAAACCCTGAACGTGATAGTCAGGGAGGTCGCCATCAAGATAGAAGGAACCCATAACATAATGAAGTGGAAAATGAGGATTAAAAACATGTAGGATAACCCTGATTGTGGGAGAAGGATGAAACATTTCATACTAAGGAAACAGAAAGTCGAGTAAGGAAAGGAGACCCGAGACGGTACTCCTATACGGCAATTCATGGACCTGTCTAAAAAGAACTTAGACTATTATCCCCAACCACCACCTTGAGGAAACAATGCGGTAGGAAATTCTTTCATGACCTTTAAGTCGCTAAGCTCTCAGAGTTCCAAGGAACAGGTTGACCCAGTCGAGGCAAGAGCCTGGCTAAAGGAAATAGAGGAATCATTTGAGATTCTAAATGATTGACGAACCACAAAAGACTGTTTTTGTCACTTACCCTCCTAAGAGAGAGACCACCCGCTGGTGAAAGGCCAAGGAAGGCACGGAGCAAGAGATTATAATAAACTGATTAAAGTTCAGCCAATTGTTTTCGGGAAAGTAATTCCCAAGGTTATGGAGAGAGTGTAAAAGCTTTAGAGCCAGAACAAAGGCGGCCGAGTATGATGAAATATGAAGCTAAGTGGTAAAAGTTGTCAAGATTCGTTCTAAGGACACGAATCCAGAATGACGGGATGTTTGAAATCAATGCTTATGTTGTGTTGGTTCATGAAATAATGATAAGAGAAAGAAAAAAAAGAAACTGAAGTGGAAAGGAATATAAAGGCAATAGAGTTTGAGAGGAATTGGGTATGAGGAAACCCTAAAGACTCGTAGCAATAGAAATAGAAAAGTATGTAATCGTCAGGATGAGGGTGATTCACCATGAGTTAAAATTGATGGTTGAAGGCATAAGAGATACATATATTTTATCCCCTGTAAGTTGGGAGGATTCGAGGAAACCTTGAGATAGTTCGAAGGATAAATAATGAGACGCGGATAGACTGAGGAGACAAGGGAGTAAGAAATTAGGAAAATTGGATGAAGGAAGTGACCTTCAAGAATGTGAAATGTAAGATCGGTGGCTCGATACCCAGAAAGGGAGACGCCATATATGAAAGATATCCCAACATTGAGGTGACTGTTGAGATAAACAACAAAAGTAAATAAGGAATTATTAAGAAGAGGTTCACGTTGAACACGACCAATATCTTCCAGAACATCCTTGTTATCGTTACCAAATTAGGTAAGAAAAGCGGATAACCGTTGTTATCTTTTGGAGGCCATATTGATTGACCTCATTTTGAATACAGATGTTATTATGAAACTAGGCATATACTATCGAGGTGGGAATGATTGAATAAGACACCCTTATCAGGGATATATGACTTGATTTATCCATGGAAGGATGCATGTACTTTTTTTTAAAGGTGGAATTAAGGATAGAACATCGGTAACTTAAAATGAATCCTAGGGGAATGCATAAAGGTTGGCATTTCACCCTTAATAGGGACAGTATGAGTTTTGACAGTATGAATTGGAAAAGATTAAGGTAATAACGACCTTTAAGTATCAGTGAAGAATTTTTTTTTTCCAGAAACATATAGATAATGGTTCTAGTATTAGTAAAGGGTATTTTGATATGCCCTGTGCCTAGGGTGTACCTGATGAAGGATTTAAGGATAACCTTAGAAGTTTTACAAGAAGAAAGGTAAAATTCAAAATTCTCAAGAATAGAAATGTTGATAAAGGAAATATGACGTAATTATAGTGATGCCAAGTGAGGCACATGTTAAACCACGAGAAGGTATGGATCGAACCAGTAATGGTCGAAATTGTTTAGGGCAATTAGGACTAAAGATAAAAGATGTTCTAATTATGATTGAGAGTCAGTCATGACAGTGATTAACCTCTAAAGACTGAGGAAATAACTTATGGAAAAATGGTGATATTTTTTTTTTACTCACCAGATTTTAAGGAAAACATCTTCACATAAGCAGTGATTGAAATGAGGTAGAAAATTTATTTGGAGGTGGTTAAAATGACATTGACTGTAAGGAAATTTTACTATCAGGAAAGGCCAAAGAAGTGGCCGACACTTTAAAGGTAAGAGGATAATTATAGGCGCTTGTGCCAAAGGAATACAGTGATGATGGTTAAAGCTATGCATATTGTATTATGGTTTGGAAGATTGACATTCCTTCTGATGACTGTGCAATACCCAACCGTAATAGTAGTTGGTAAAGGTTTAATTCGTGTAATCGCCATGAGCGGGCTATCTATCTCAGAAGATACTATCTTGAGATAAGTGAGGACCATGTTTCAAAAAGGACTAAACGAACCTTGAGTTAAGTCTTCTATTTAAGGCATACGATTAAGAATTGTATTAACCTCCTATCGTTGCTTTGACTGAAACTCTTCTGCAATTTTATCTACTTCATGTCATGAAAGTACGTCAAGTTCAGGAGTGTTCTTCATGAATCATGAACGGTGATCATGTTACATCCTTAGAAGAATTAGATACGAGATGTATGGACTCTGTATGGTTAGCTATTAAGACTTCATGGAAAATGAATGACTACAGTGGGTCAGTAGTGGACCATAGTAATGCAGCAATGATTCTACGAGTAATGAGCTTATTACAACCGTGAGAGTTGTATTGGAATGGATGTTGAGATTGAGTACCACTAATCGGGTCGTGGTAGTGTATAAGTTATCATTGATAGACTAATTAAGTAGAGTATCTACCTATTGAATATTTATTCCCTCTTATGAAAAGAGAGTCGTATTACTATATGAGAAAGGTTGCGGTGCAAGCATAGGATTCTAGTAACGATGATGTCTAGAATGAGATTCCAGATTCGATTTTCGATGTCAAGGGAGTTTTAAAGGTGATTGAGTATAAGCTCGAGGAAGAGCATGGGTCCGTAGAATGATGGGTGGAATAATAAATATTTAGGCATGTGAAATACGATGCTAAAATACTTGATGTTGATATAAATACACATATGTTTTGTTCTCCTATGGCAAACCTCTATAGTTCAGAGGTAGGTTCCAAGCCAGATATTTTGTGGCAGTATATTTTTTTTCATATATACAATTCTCTTCAATTCGTTCTTTTCTCTTCTTTTCATTTCATATAAACTGAGAAGAACAACCCTTCCAGAAGGGGAGGTATTGCCGAATGACTATCTATCTGTATGATAGAAGCCGAGTAGGATACCAGCTATTGTTAAATTGCTTGTCAAGTACTAAAGGTTGGCCACCTTCTGTACTAACTATGCGATATAACAAGTGTTCATGATCATAGTGATCTCTCAATAAGTTCTTTTACTTCTATATGATTAATCAAACCTTGGAAAATGGAAACAGCTGAAAAAGGAGTAATAAAGTTGTGGTAGTATTCGGAATGGAAACACATTCGTGATACTAAGGTTGACGTGGTTATTAAAAGGTTATAGAACGCTAACGAGCAGAAGTATAACCAGTATAATATTAGGAACGGAAGGTAGTAGCGATTACGAACTGGAAAAGAATGGGTAGTGAGAAGCAAAAGCTATAATGCTAGAAACTATGATGAGAGCCGGTGCAATAGACTTGAAAGAATTTGGAATGATCACTTAACGCGGATTAAGTTATCTCACGATAATCGATCGTATGTCAGTATCGAGGTATCGCCTTATGAGATCCTTGAGGGAAGACAATGTCGATCTCCCTTATATTAGGATGAAGTTGTAGAGCGCAAGATGCTCGGACCCGCAGTAGTCCAAAGGACCAAGGATATAATAGATCTAATCAGAGGACGGCTGGTGGTAGCCCAAGATGGACATAAGAAGTATGTTGATTTGACACGAAAGGACAAGGAATAGGAAGTAGGGGACCTAGTGCTGTTATAGGTATTCCCTTGGAAAAGATTGATGAGATTCGGAAAGAAAGGAAAGCTAAGTCCACAAATTGTTGGACCCTTGGATATATTAAGACCTTTTGGGAAGTTAGCATATGAGCTAGCCCTACCCCCGAACCTGTAGCAAGTTCATAACGTGTTCCACGTATCAATGTTAAGGAAGTGTAATTCGGATGCCAGATAAATAGGGGCATATGAGCGCATAGACATGCAACCCGACGTAACCTATATGGAGCAACCAGGAAGGGTTATAGAGTGAAAAGGAACAAGTGCTTAGGAGAAGGGTTATCAAACTAGGCAGAGTGTGGTGGTAGGACCACAATGTGGGAAAATTTACTCGAGAGTTAGAAAGTGCAATGCTAAGAGAGTATCCCTATTCATTTTCTATCTGATTCCGGGACGGAATCCTTTTAAGGAGGGGATACTGTAATAACCCCAATTTTTGGAAATTTTGAAACCCTTATGAATAGTGATTTTGCAGATTATGCTGAATGAGAAAACTTTTCATGCCACACTATGTAGGGGTTCTGTTATTGATCTTCTAGGATATTATTAGTACTCTATGTGGTATATAAGTGTATGTAAAGATCGTCAGAATCCAATTCCGAACACTTTGATTTTTCCCGGAAATCCACTAGATGCGGAAAGAATTGAGTATAAGGTAACAGGATAAAAAGGATTTAAATTAAAGGATTATAAGAGAGGATCATAAAAGGAATACAATATATTGAGAAAGGTTAAGGGAACCTAAGTAATAAGATCCCGGGTATGATCCCTCAAACAATAAACGAAAACAAAAGTTAAGCGAACCGTATAACAGATCAGCGGTCATTAGGCAAACAATTAGGAAGTTAATCAAAGGGATTAGAGGGGATGATGTCACCCAACCAATGAGAAGAGGACAAGGAGGGGAGGATGACATCATGAGGATGACCTAAGCATGACATAAGGGAAGGAGGTGTGGTTGATTAATAACCACACAAATTTCATGGTTAAAAAGGTAATTTACCAAAATCAAAAGCTAGTAACCAAGCAAACAACTCACAAAACACAAAGATATTTCATTTCTTCATGAAGCTCTCGGCTTCTTTCTTAACAAAATGAAGATCCAAGCTCCACCACTTACTATTTAGCAAGGTATTTATCTAAGCTTCCCCATGGATAGTTATATACTTCCTATAAGTTTAAGCTTCTAATTCCAAGCCAATCTTTTTCTATAAATCATGGAAGAAGATGGTGAATAGTGTTTTTCAAGAACTAAAATTTGTGTTCTTGAAGTTTTGTTTAGATTAAGCTTGGATAAGGACTTTAAGGGTGATTCCAAGCCATTCTCTTGATTCTCCACTCTTCAAGGAAGGTATATCATCTCCAAACCCTAGCTTTACATTGTATATTAGAATGATTTTGGTTGTTATGGTAATAAAGTAGCTTAATGCTTGTTGGTTTAAAGTTTGGGTTGGAATGGTGGTGAATGGAGTGTTGAAATCTTATGGTTTGGTTAAAGGATTTAAGTATAGTTAAATTCAAGTTTAATAATAAGTATAATTGTTAATATTGAGTTGATTGGGGCTGTTGTAGTGTAATATGGATGGACTTTGGTTTTATGAATTGATTGGTAGTTGGATTGATGTTAATTGGAGTGTTATAAATTTGGGAAATCGCGTAAACATAGCCATCGTAATGCCCGATTTACCGTAGACTGTTTTTGTTCTTAACATCAGAACCCTTGAACTCTCTGTTAGGTTTTTACCATTGCCATTTTTAGATAGTTCATGTTACGAGCTTCGTTTTGATATGTGGTTCGTTTGATTCCGATGAACGGTTTAGGAGAAACGGCCGTTTTAAGTAACGATGTTTCGCGAACGAACCCTTACCCCTCGCCTTACTTTGAAACATAGGTTAAAGACCTTAAAAGACTAATTGAAGTATGAAACATTTATGTAAGGTGTAATAGGCAGTTGGTAAGACACTCGCGAAGGAATCGCCTTAAAATTCGTAATGGTTAAATTATTAAAAATGGTGGAGCCGAGGGTACTCGAGTGACTTAAGAGAATCAGTAAGCGCAAAACGAGCGTTAGAGTCTGAGTTGGTTAGAGTATAGATTTACAAGTGACTTTGGTTTAATTCCAACTTACTTGTTGCTTATAGGTTACCAGACTCGTCCCGAGCCATTCGTAACCCCCAGTCGCTCAGGCAAGTTTTCTACCCGTTATACTGTTGTTGTGATGTATACACTTGTATATGCATTATCTTGTAATAGATGCATGATGGTTATATTAGCAAATTCTTGCGATATATTGTAGCATGTGATATGGTACATATGCATGCCTATTTCGTATTCTTGCCATATATATCTTTTGGTTTAGTTGATAATACCTATGCTAGAGAATAGCGGTAATTTGCATATACCCTTAGTATAGAGATCCAAAGGTGAAAATATTTTCTAAAACTGGGAGTCGAGGATCCCGAGTAGATTTGGTGTATATATATATATATTATATATATATATATATATGGTAATAGTTTTCAAAACTATTAATTGAATAAGGTTTATTCGATAACTTTATTTTATTAATGAATATTATCTTGAATATTCATTCGAGGACTTATGACTCCTTTATATTATTTATTAAATATTACTTGGATATTCATTTGAGGATGTATGACTCCTTTATTTTATTTAATGAATATTATTTATAATATTCATTCGAGGTATTATGACTCCGCTTATTATTTATTAATATTCTTTATTTTATTAAAGAATAATGTTCGATAATCAAACTTACTTTTGATATTCAAATAAAGATATTACTTTCGTATAAGTATATCTTGATTATTTACTATTCATTTCAAGTATAAGTTTTAAAACTTCTACTTCAATTATTTTTATAAAGATTATTCTTTATGGGAATATTATTTAAATAAAAATATTCAGATATTTTCTAATATACTGGGACTGGTTTATTTTGTTAAATCAGCATCACTCCAAACATTTCTAAAAATGTTTTGCGAGTCTTCAAAATGATTTTTAAAAGTTAGAGCGGATCCCAAAACTCATTTTTATATTTAAGATCCTCCTTTCGAAGGGGATTTAAATACTCGCTCAAAACCTGAGGGATCCGGCTCTGTGGTGTGTTTTATATTTGCAACAAGGTTGCTGTTTTGATAAATGAATTGATTACTTACCCAACACTCGGGAAGTAAAATTCTTGGAACAAGTTAATCCATTAACAGGCATCGCCTGGGAAATATCGGTGAGTTCTTCTTTCCAACTAGATACGACTTCTTGGTGGAGCCGTATCAACAAGTTTCTACTTGGGGAAAGGGGGAACGAGCTTTACGTTTCAGAGTCATGGATTTCATCTGAACTCGGAGTGGCGTAAGTGGTCGAGTGGCGCCGGCCCAGCCTTATTATATTGGCCCAAATGGCCTGGAAGTTCCGCTAAGGCGGTCCATTCCTTAGGAGTTCAGTGTTCGGTTGACAAGTAAATCCGACAGGTTCTCCTCTACATGTAGAAAATGGTGGGGTTGCACTACTACGACTGATCATCGTAAGTGGTCTTCCTGGCGTGGCAAACTCCCGTAATGAGTTCATCATCCAATTGGATATTTCTGCAACACTACCCAGAGCACTTCGATAGAAAGGCTACGGTTGGGTGATTGTTGAGTGTTGGCAGGGTCAAGTTTTCAAAATGATGTTTGCATCAAATGAAGTATCTCGTAACTTCATTTTATTTTGATGATATTTTAAAAGATTTAATCTATTCAAATCTGGTCTTGTAGTCTCATCTATGTGATGAACTTTTGAAGCTAATTATAACTTGAACGATGGTAGTTCAAGTAGTATTTGGAAAAGATATAAGTATATTGGAGTATCTTGTAACTTCACCGTTTTAAACTTATATCTAGTAAATGATTATCTTATGCATGACAAAGATTTTCAGAAAAACGTTGAGACAAGGTTAGATATATGAGATCACCTTGCAACGATATTTTTATACAGTTATACACTGGAACTCTGTGTTTATTATGCATGGAAGAGGACTTCCAATATTTTGAAAAGTATATATGTATATATATATACTGAATATTTTGCGACTTCATCGCATTAA
The DNA here is from genome assembly GCF_009905375.1 of Apium graveolens. NCBI lineage: Eukaryota > Viridiplantae > Streptophyta > Magnoliopsida > Apiales > Apiaceae > Apium > Apium graveolens. The sequence goes on from NC_133649.1 coordinate 101,890,435, forward strand.
GATATCAACTTGGTTCATTTCTTTTGACCAAGACTTTCATGAGTACTATGAGAAGGCTCATATATTGTTAATCATTATACATATTATTTTGGTGGGCTTGCTGCTCACCCTTGCTTTCTTCTTTCATCACACAACATCAGATAGACAAGATGAACAGGACCAAGCTCCCAATTCGTGAGCGGATAGGAAACGTTCCGCAGTTTCCTATAGGCGTTGATGTCGCTGTAGCTGAGGTAGGAGCTACCAGTAGGCTAGGCTTCAACTTTTGATGTACCAGATTTATGTATATTTATGAATTGTAATAATGGAAAAGAAAATGTAAATTTATACAGAAAACCTTTTAAGGTGTATTGGCAGATAATTGTGGAATAAAATGACTTGTGATTATTTTTGGATATTCATCTCTGAGACTATAACTTGTGGTGTGTGTATTTATTGTGGGGTCACAGTACAAAGTAGTTGATTGTTTAATAAGATTGGGTGTTGTTAAGGGAAATGGAACTCGTGACAACCTGGATCCCCGACCCCGGATTTGGGGGTGTTACAAAAATGGTACCTAACATCAATGTGCTTTGTTCTAGAATGATTAACTGGATTAACTACTATAGATATGGCACTAGTATTGTCACATATAATAGGAATTTTGTGTAACACTAGACCATAGTCCATTAGCTGATTTCTAATCCAAAGCACTTGAGCACAACAACTTCCAACAGCTATATATTCAGCTTCAGCTGTGGAAGTTGACACAAATTGTTGTTTCTTACTATATCAGGATACAAGTCTTTGACCAAGAAATTGACAGCTTCCACTAGTACTTTTTCTATCAACCCTGCATCCAGCAAAATCTGCATCTGTGTATCCAACAGCTTCAAAACCAGTTCCCTTAGGATACCATAATCCCAAGTTTGGAGTTTCCTTTAAGTATCTGGAAATCCTTTTTACAGCCATCAAATGAGATTCCTTTGGATTGGCTTGAAATCTGGCACATAAACAAGTAGCAAACATGATGTCTGGTCTACTAGCAGTCAAATAAAGCAATGATCCAATCATCCCTCTGTAGCTTGAAATATCCACACTCTTGCCTTTCTTGTCTTCATCCAACTTGGTTGTAGTAGACATTGGTGTAGATGCAGGTGAGCTATCCACCATACCAAATTTCTTCAATAAGTCATTCACATATTTGGTTTGGATGATGAAAATACCATCACTTCTTTGACTAACTTGAAGGCCAAGGAAGTAACTCAATTCTCCCAGCATGCTCATTTCATACTCACTCTGCATTAGCCTAGAGAATCTTTGACAAAGCTTTTCATTTTTAGATCCAAAGATGATATCATCCACATAGATTTGAACTAAGATCATATCTTCACCATACTTCTTGTAGAAGAGAGTCTTATCAATAGTACCTCTGGTAAAACCATGTTTGAGTAGGAATTCTGACAGTGTGTCATACCAGGCTCTAGGTGGCTGTTTCAATCCATATAGAGCCTTGAGTAATTTGTAAACAAAGTTAGGAAATTCTGGATCTTCAAAGCCAGGTGGCTGTTGCACATAAACTTCTTCTTCTAGTTCACCATTAAGAAAAGCACTCTTGACATCCATTTGATACACCTTGAAATTTGAGTGTGCAGCAAATGCCAGAAAAATTCTTATTGCTTCTAGTCTTGCAACAGGAGCAAAAGTCTCATCATAGTCAATTCCCTCTTCTTGTGAGTAGCCTTTAGCAACCAGCCTTGCTTTGTTTCTAGTAACAATTCCATTTTCATCCATTTTGTTCCTGTACACCCACTTAGTTCTAATTATGCTTCTATTCTTTGGTGCAGGGACTAATTTCCAAACTTTATTTCTCTCAAACTGATTCAGCTCCTCCTGCATAGCACATATCCAATCAGGATCTAATAGGGCTTCTTCAGTTTTCTTGGGCTCTACTTGAGATAGAAAACATGCATGTAGACATTCATTAGCAGTTGCACTTCTAGTTCTCACACCAGCTGAGGGATCACCAATAATAGCTTCTACTGTATGACTCCTATCCCACTTTCTAGTGTGTGTTTGTTGACTAGTGCCTTCATTATTTTCTTCAGTATTACCATCACTGTCATTTCCATTCTCTTCTTCTCCCCCTGAGTTTGTGCCATCAAATTCTGGTGTCTGAAGAGAGCTTTCATTCCCATGATTTTATTCAGAGGTCTCTTCATTTGTCACTTGTTGTGCCACAACTTCATCTTCCTCATCAGAATCACTATCAATGGTTAGATTCTCAAATGCAAGGGCTTCAGCATCATTTACATCAAGGCATTCCAAGCCTGGACACTTGTCATCATCAAAAGTCATATCCGTGCTTTCCATAATTTTCTTTTTATCAATCACATAAACTTTGTAGGTTGTTCTTTCCAATGAATATCCCAGAAAAATTGCTTCAAAAACTTTAGAGTCAAATTTTCCCATATATTCAGAGTTGTCTTTTAGAATATAACACTTGCTTCCAAACACATGTAGATGCTTCACTGTAGGCTTCCTGTTAGACATGATTGATTAAGGTAATTTACCATGAGCTTTGTTGATGAGATATCTGTTTTGAGTGTAGCATGCAGTATTAACAGCCTCTTCCCAAAAACTAGTTGGCAACTGAGCATCTTGTAGCAAGGTTCTAGCATCTTCAACCAATGTTCTATTTTTTCTCTTAACTACTCCATTCTGTTGAGGTGTTCTAGCTGCTAAAAATTCTTGAACAATGCCTTTGCTATTGCAGAATTCACTTAACGTCGAGTTTCTGAATTCTGTTCCATTATCACTACTTAATCTTTTCACACTAACTTCTCCTTCATCTTGCTTCTCAATTTTCTTAATGTGCTCAATTATAATGTTTGGAGTTTCATCTTTAGAGTACATGAACTCAACCCAAGTGTATCTTGAAAAATCATCAACCATGACAAGAGCATATTTGTTCCTTGAAATGGACAAGACATTTACTGGACCAAACAAGTCCATGTAAATAAGTTGTAGAGGTGCACTTATAGAATTCACAGATTTTGACTTGTGACTTGATCTTTTCATTTTTCCTTTCTGACAAGCTTCATAAACTTCCAGTTGAGCAAATTCCAGATTGGGCATGTCTCTCACTAGCTCCTTCTTGACTAAGGTGTTGATTGCTTTGAAATTCAAGTGAGATAGCTTCTTATGCCATATTTTGCTTTGCTCTTCTGATGCCTTGGTATAGAAACAACACACTCCATCCTTATTTGTCGAGTCTAAGTCTGCAACAAACAAGCTTCCCTTTCTTACTCCTTTAAGAGCAATTTCACCAGTCTTTTTGCTAATAAAAGTACAATCTTCTTTGTTGAAAACAACTTGAAAACCTCTGTCTGCAAATTGACTAACACTTAGAAGATTTACTTCTAATCCAGCAACTAGTGCTACATCTTCAATGACAACATTTCCAGAAACAATCTTGCCATATCCCATTGTAAATCCTTTGCTGTTGTCTCCAAAGGTCACCAAGGGCCAGCCATCTCCTCAAATTGTGATAGCAGGGCCTTATCACCTGTCATATGCCTGGAACATCCACTATCAGTGATCCATATGACCTTCTTTCCTTTGCCCTGCACACAATGAGGATTAAGTGTGTTTAGCTACCCAAGTTGTGTTGGGCACTTTCTTCTTGTTAACTGATTTTGCAGAAGTAGAATGAGAATTTTGAGATAAAATGGAATTCATAGACTGTTGAGCATTTTCCCTTTCAGATATAGAACCAATTTTTGATTCTATGAGATCAATTCTCAATTTATGGCAACTCTTCATCACTTTCATATTGCAGGGAATGCAGTCAAACTTATCACAGAATGAATAGGGATCATTAGCCTTAGCTTCATTGTACTTGCAGACTCCTTCAGGTGGATTGCTAACAATCTTTTTACAAAGATGAGTTAGGTGATTTATTGATCCACAATTCTCACACCTCTTTCTAGGAGCATCTGCAACATAAGCAAAATTATTACTTTTGTTTATCCCAATCTTTCCATTTCTATTCTTCTTTTTCTTTTTGACCTGTTCAGCTTTAATCTCCTTCACAGGCTCTTAGTTTCTTGATTGGCTTTTGGTGTTTCAACAGAGATGGAAGAATGAGTTGTCTCATCATTTTTCTTTTCCTTGTCCTCATCAGCTATCTCCTGTTTGATGATCAACTCTTCTTCACTGAAGTTCACCTCACATGCCTTGAACAAAGGTGATTCAACTCTCTTCAAAATAATTGGAACATACTCAGTTTCAGTTGATTTTCCTTTGTCACTGACATACTTCTTTTTGTTGTTCAAACCCTCATAATCAAGACCAATGGCAGTGTTTGCACATGGCTTGTTCTTTTCATGATATTGGCCAATCAACTCAGAAGCATTTTTGAAGTATTTCAGTTTCACTTCATTCTTCTCCAGCCTTTCTCTCAATACTGCTTCAATTTCAGTTGCACACTTTAATTTGTTCTTTAAGTATGCATTTTCTTGCTTAGCAGTATCAAGCTCAACCAACAATAATTCAGTCTCTTGTTTTTCACTCTCAAGTTTTTCATTGATCTTTTTCAATCTGCTAACTTCCTCATTTGCAGCAACCATGCTTGTATGAATGTGGAACATTTCTGTGCTCATCTTTTCAACAGTTTCCTTATATTGACTCACATTTAAATCAATTGTGGTAAGAGTTGGTACCTGTGATTTAGATGATGAAGAGTCTCCTTGCTCCAAGGCCATGAGTGCATAGTTTCCAACTTCTTCATCCTCATTATTATCTGAATCATCCCAGCTCTTGCCCTCAACAATATAAGATTTCCCTTGTTGCTTCTTTAGAAGAGCATCATACTTTGCTTCCAATTCAAGATAGGCTTTCTCTTTCTTTGCCTTTCTGGGTTTCCTACATTCTGTAGCAAAATAACCCAACTCATCACAGTTAAAGCACCTTATGTTTGATCTATCAACAAATCCAGTTTTGTAGCCAGTTTTACTATCAGGAGTGTACTTCCCTTTTCCTTTCCAGTTGTTGTCTTTGTTGAAGGACTGTCCTTTGCTCTTGAAAAATCTTGGTTTCTTCACTCTAATGTTAGAGAATTTTCTAGCCAAGTAAGCCATTGATTTTTCTAGCTCATCAAGCTCATCAAGAGTGTAGAACTCATCTTCTTCATCCAATTCCAGTATGACTTGCTCTTTAGTGTCATTGACTCTTTTCTCACTTGTAGAAATTTCTGGAGTTTGGGATCTTTGCTCATCACTAGAGGTCTGGCTATCATTCACAATCAGTGCACTTGAGCCGTCCAGTACATATCCTTGACCAGCCCTTAATGATTTCTTTTGAATCATTTCAAGTTCATAAGTTTTCAGAACCCCATAGAGCACTTCCAGTGTGATTCTACTCAAATCCCTTCCTTCTCTGATTATAGAGATCTTTTGTTCCAAATGATCAGGGAGAGTAAGCAAGAACTTCAAATTCACTTCTTCAACATCATAAAATTTATCATGAAGCTGCAAGTCATTTATCAACTTATTAAACCTTTCAAACACATCAGTAATACCCTCCTTTGGTTTAGACATAAAACCCTCATACTGAGAAATCAATATCTTTCTTTGATTTGACCTAACCTCCTCAGTTCTTTCACAAAGTATCTCAATCTTTTCCCAGATCTGTTTAGCAGTGTCACAGTTGACAATGTTATTATACATTACATTGTCAAGTGACTCAATTAGTATCAGTTGCAGAGCACTGTCTAGGGAAACTTTCTCTCTTTCATGTTCAGTATACTCAGAGGGATCCTTGGGAGCATAATGAGCTGGAATAACCATATCTCCATCAGTGGTTTCCTCAACTCTAACCACAAGAGTGAAGGGCCCATTCTTGAGGATACCAATGTAAAGGTGATTGGCCATTCTTATAAACAACAACATTTTCTTTTTCCATAAAGTCTAGTTGGCATTATCAAAGGGAGGAATCTTGATACTACTGATTTTCTGTGTATTCATTTTTCCAAGATCTAATCTGTTTACTTTCAGATTTTGCTCTGATACCACTTGTTAGGTATGAATACAATACAGAGGGGGGGGGGGTGAATGTGTTTTGGCTTAAATGTTTACCTTTTAATCGACTTTGGCTTTAGCAGTTGGTTGTTATCAATGATTTAGTAGAATAGATGTTAAACATAAATAACAATGCAAATATGTAAAACAAAGATCTTCAAAACTCACTTAATTTTATATTAAAAAATCAAGCAGTGTTTTGCTACAAAATCTCTAAGTTCTTGTTTTAGAACTTAGCTCCTTTCTTGAGATAGAATACAAGATTTTCTATCTAGATTTTTACAACTGACTGGAGGACCAGTGTTAACTTTATAACTCAGTTAACTGCTGGTTTACACAGAGGATAATAAACATGCTATTAGCTTTTCTAAACTGTCACTTGTCATTTCTATTTATAGAAAAGCAAATCTTCCATTTCTGGCTTAGCATATCTTTAGCATCCCGTGTTTACTTTAATCTCCTCTGTCAGTTAATCTTTGCCATTGATCTTGCACATCTCTCAAACTGCTTTTTGTAGACTTGTCAATCCAGCTATGTGAATTGTTTGTTGATTTGCAACCTTGGATATTGAACTGTTCTGCAATTCTGTACTTAGAGAAATTTCTTCACTTCGAGATCTCCAATTAAGCTGTAGAGAACTCGACATTTCGATAGGCACGTTGGCTTGTCGATATCTCTGAAACTTCATTGTTGACTTGACTTATCGATAACTCTGAGTTCTCTAGTGAATTTTGGTTTATCGATAACTCAGAGTTCTCTAATGGACTTTGGTTTATCGATAACTCAGAGTTCTCTAATGAATGTATACTTGTCGATATCTCCGAGTTCTCGGATGGGTATCTGACTGACTGATATCTCCAATAGCATTTCCTGAGTTCTCGATAGATAATTCCTGAGTTCTCGATAGGTCTTTCTGAGTTCTCGATAGGTCTTTCTGAGTTCTCGAATGACTTCTCTATAACACTAATTATGTGACTTGTAGAGATCTTGACTTAGAATGTTTTTCACCAAACAGAATTATTCAACTCCAAGCTTCTTCATAATTCTTCTGAGGCATGACCTTCTTGATCTTCTTCCAGATAGAATTCTTAGGCTTGACACTGTTTAGGGAAAAATGCTCCAGTCTGCTCCATTTACATTTTACAGACATTAAGTGTTACAAGTATGAATTACAGATTAAGGTTACAATATGACTAATCTTAGGGTCGTCAGAATGACTTAGTCTTGTTATGATACAGGCATGTCTTACACAACAATTTTATATTTTTTAAAATAAAAATTTACAATTTATGATGAGATTCCATGATAAAAACAGTGGTTCTCCACGGTTCTCCACGGTTCTCTATATAAGATGGTTCTCCACGGAGTAAAGGCCCTCGTAAATATATGGTTCCTAGTGAAAAGGGAGTTGAGAAGAAGGCCTCATTTGTTAACAACAGGTGAATGAGTAACTATGAATTCTTTTTTCTCTGTTCATATTGTTTGATTCAAATATTATATATCGGGATGATTGAATTTCTTCTGAATAATTGCCGGACTAGTGGGCTTCTAAATTTTTACTGAACCAGTCAAATTATACTTATGTCACTTTGTTTCTTTTAATTCTCATGTAGTAATTTTATATTTTGTTATTTAATACTATTCATCTTTTATTAAAAAAAATAATCTTCTTGTCCTCCTAGTCGTATGCAAACACATATAGCGGAATCTGTTTTGTGACTAAAAAAGTTTGTAAAATTTTAAATTTCATGTTTTATATTTAGAAAATGTAAGTCTAATTTAAATTACTTCTGAATGAATCAAAAAATAATTAAATATATAATTATTTGAATTAAAATAGAAAAATATGTAAACTTCCTTTGAAGTTTATATATATATATATATAGGGAAAGTCAATACATGAAGTACTTTTTATATAGAGATGAACCGTTATTTAAAAAATATAAATACATAATTTATTTCATTTTTCATCATATACAATTACAAATTTTAATCACAAAATTAATGATGAAATTTCACAATTTTTTTATTTAGAAATTATTGTAATTTGATGAATTTGTTTAAAAATGTTTTTGTAGTAAAATCACAATAAAATCACAGCTATCCAAATTTATTTCACAATAGAATCAAATTTATTTATTTTTTCAAATTTTAATTGTTAAATTGTTTATTATATTTAAGTATATAATTATTATTCTACATTAGCAATAAATTTGATGAAATTATATAATAGAATCAAGGTTTTTATGGTTCTATATAGGGGTGAGCAAAAAATTCCATAACCGTCCCAACCAACCGTTTCAAACCGCCCAAACCGAAATTTTATGGTTTTGTAACGGTTTGGATCGGTTATGGTTTTGTTAATCCAAAACCCGAAAAATAACGATTTGGTTTTGATTTATCTTTTATATCGCCCGTTATATCCAAACCATCCGAATATATTAAATTTTTTTAATTATATATTTTGAGAATACATATATTACATGAGTTATTGATATTTATAAGTAGCTGAATTTATATTATGTTAAGTACACTTGAATTTTAAACATAAAAGTTAAAAGATCCAAATTAATATATAATGAACTTGTTTAATTAATTTATAATTTTTTTTATCTAGTACATATATGCACATATTTTTCTTAACGGTTTAAATCGAAACCGTCCAGCCCAAACCGTTATAATTTGGATGGTTTGGTTATATAAGTAATGGTTATGGTTAAGTAAAATGTAAAACCGTTCAATTTGGTTTGAATGGTTATGAGCTCCAAGCCCGCCCATTCCACCCGATACTCACCCCTAGTTCTATACACCTCATACTCACCCCTAGTTCTATATATAAAGGGGTTCTTTCTTAAAAAACACACAAACACACACAAATATATATATATATATATTTAAAAAATATTTTTATTTTTAATATGTAGTATAATCTTAAGATTATTAGTGATTGTACTTATTTACGGTCTAATATTTAAAGTTGCCTAATTATTACAAAATGATAAATTTTTAACTTATCAAAAAAAAATTATTTATATATATTTTAATTTAAACAACTTCAATAAAAAGTATTATTTAACATTATCAACCACTCAACCACAAATATATTAATGTTTTCATTCAGAAATTTAAATAATTTTATGAAACAATTTTATTCATTACCGTTCAGATTATTACTGATTCAGAAATTTTAACTATTTAAAAAATTCAGTTCAGATTTAACAAATGAGCAGAAGAAAATAAATAATCACATGTTTACGGACTTTCTTCTCAGTTTGGTGCACAGCAAGTACGAGACAAATTATGCCAGTGCAAGATACTGCAATAAATGATGATGATCATTTGAGATTAAAAACAGAGACTATGTTTGATTGATAACATATTCGATCTAGTCCGAGTCTAATGATTCTGAGAGCTAAAGTTCACTCTGAAGTCTGGACTGCGTAATCGAAATGGACTGTTATGAGTTTAGACAGGCCCAAATAATTAAAAATGCTGGCCCTAAGTTGGAATACTAAAATTATATTTTTATATTTCTATGATATATATATATATATGGAGAATAATCAAATACAAACTAAAATTAAAATAGAAATTAAGAACTAATATAAGCTTTTAGATCTAATATAAGCCTTTAGATCGACCTAATCTAATGGTCCCCTAAATCACCTCACCCAACTACCCTCTCATACCCAATTTCAACTTTTTTCCTCCGTTTTTAATTTGATTTTTCCATCAAATCGTAAGTTTTTTTTAAAATCAGATTTCACTATATTTTTCTACATCTCTCAACGATCGATTTGCATACCATATGTGTTATATTTCGAATTAGTTTTCTTAAAAAAAATATTTGATTTATAGTTTCTATTTTAAATTAGTTTATATTGGAGTAGCCCTATATATTATAATAATAGATTCGGTTTCGTTTTTCTCGATTCGGTTTAAGTCCAAAACCGGAATCGGATATTAGTAACTGTCCGATTTCTCGGTTTCTCGGTTTCACGGTTTTAATTCTGTTCGATTTTGATTGTTCAATTTAGTCGGTTTTATAGATTTTGATTCAGTTTCGGTTTTATTTCAGTTTTTCTGCTCAGCCCTATCTCCAACAGTGATTTAAACTAAAAGATTTAAATTTGAGTCAGATTATCCGAAATTCTCTTTTAAAGGTAATCCCATTTTAGTTGAGTGAATAGTACCGATCCAAATTTGAATCATCACTGTTCACTGATCCAAATTTACTTTAATATAAAATTATGATCTTATTACTTTTATAATGTTAATTTATAAGATTTAAAATTGATTTGTGATTAATTAATTAATGTTAATGATATTTTAGATGTTAATTAATGAAATGAATATGTTTTTAGTTAATTAAGTCTATAATTTTAATATTTTTTAAGAGTAGTTAAAGAGATTATTTTTGATTAAATTAATTTATTAAATATAATATAAATAATTATTCATGTTTAAATATTAAATTTAAAAATAAAGAGTTTAATATAATGCGTATTATAATATATAAAAGATAGTTTGAATTAAAATTTGAATTACTTTTTTGAAGTTAATCTGAAATTTGAACAAGAGTTTGGATGATTTGGTATTTTAAATTTAAATTTTTAGATAAAAACTGTTAAAGATAACTTACACCCTAAATTTTGGAATCAAAACTTTGACTGCTTGTCTGCTAGCCTTTTAGTTATATGCGTGACAGGATGGTACCAATAGTGATAGGGATAAATAAATTATGATTGTATAATTAAATACTGCAGTAATTGTACAAGTTGTGGGCTGCTAGGCCCAATAAAAAGATATATGAAACTCAGACCAGAAAGGTTAAGCCTGATGGACCAGATCAGGCCTGATGGAATAAAAAAGGCCCAAAAGCCCTAATTATTAATTAATTTCGTAATTAATTAATAAGGGAAAAATCAGCTATTGAGAAGAGTCCCGATAAGGATATAAATCCTTATAGATTAGCCTCAAGGGGACCTAAAAGGATAAGGAATCAGCTTCCTACTTCCTAGGACTCCTAAGTCTATCCTAATTCAGAGGCTTGTCCACCAAGTCTCCTATACCAAGTCCAATTCAAGGACTCCCACATCTATATAAGGGGTCTCACCCCCACCAATCAGAACTACGTTTTTTGGCTTGATTCTCTAATTCACAGAGATACGTAGGCATCTCGTAAAGGCAGATTGAGCCACGAAACACGAGAGCAGCCATTAAAGGCCTTGAGCTCCCGAATCTTAGTATTAAATACAGCAAGTAATAACCTTGATTTCTTATCCATAACATTTGGCGCCGTCTGTGGGAAAACGGAACAACAACCATGGCGAGAACACGGAGAACAACCAGCACTCTGGAGGAGGGAACACCATCAGGGACAACCCAGGTGATTTCATCAACCGTGGAGGTTCCTCCCCATTCAACTTATGCATCTACTCAGGGGGAAGCCCAGACAGGGGCAACTCAACCTCAGCCACAAGGGACAACTCCCCCGACTATTCAAGGTACGAATCCTCAAGTTCAACAAATACATATACCTGTGAATTCTCGACCCGTCGGGTATGAATATTCAACTATTGTTACTACTAACCCCCCTTATGGGATGCCCCATCACCCTGAGGTTGGAGGAAGTGGATATGCTGGGCGAAGCGAAGCACGAGGGCGGTCGCCCCCCTATATACGAGGTTTGGATCCTATCCCTGAGGATCGGGAATTTTCTGGTCCATACACTGAGAGAGACTCCGAATCTTCGGATGATGAAGTGGCCCCGAGAAGGAGGCGTCCTGGAAAAGAGCCAATGGCCGATGGAAGGCAACGCCCCCAAAGCACCCCAGGGGCGAATCCCCAAGAAGTGCAGGAAAAGATCAGGGCTCATGAGGCTGAAATCCAAAGGCTGAGGCGTGACTTGGAGGCTCACCAAGCCACCAGAACCCACATACCACCTAGGGGGAGAAATCCTCCTCCTATCATAGACCTGGATGGTCCGGTAAGAAGAAGGGCTGCTGTCCCAAGAACTGATCCAAGCAATCTCCTTCCCCTTGGAGATCCTGATGATCCAACTCCACCCTTCACAGAAGAAATAATGAATGCCCATATCTCAAGGAAATTCAAGATGCCCACTATCAAAGCCTATGATGGCACGGGAGACCCCGCTAATCATGTTAGGACATTCTCTAATGCACTGCTGCTGCAACCCGTGAATGATGCTATAAAATGTCGGGCCTTTCCTCAAACCCTGTCGGGTATGGCTCAAAGATGGTACAGTCGCCTACCCCCGAATTCTATTGGATCATTCAGAGAATTAAGTCAGGCTTTTATTAAGCAATTCATCAGTGGAAGAGTCCATGAGAAAAGTTCAGCATCTCTTATGAGTCTTGTGCAGGGAGCTAAGGAATCCTTAAGAGATTACCTGAATCGTTTTACAAAGGAGGCTTTAAAAGTCCCAGACCTTGATGATAAGGTAGCCATGATAGCACTGCAACAAGGAACTAGGGATGAGTTTTTTAAGATGTCTTTGGCCAAACGACCCCCTGAGAGCATGTTGCAGCTCCAAGAGAGGGCAGGGAAGTATATCAAGGTTGAAGAAAGCATGAGGAAGACCGTAGTAAGTAATGAGCCCACTGGAGGCAAGAAACGAAAAACTGATTTGGAGTATATTGCTAAGGACAAATATCCTAGAACCGAACAAAACCCTGATTCAACCCCCAAGAAGGGAGGACCTGGGCAAAAGTTCACTGAATACGCTAAGCTGAATGCTCCCAGAAGTCAGATTTTGATGGAGATTGAGAAAGACAGAGATATTCGCTGGCCTAAACCCTTGAAGGCTGATCCCGCCAAGCTAGATAGGGGCAAGTATTGCAGGTTTCACAAAGATGTTGGCCATGACACCGATGAGTGTAGGCAATTGAAAGATGAAATTGAGTTTTTGATTCGAAAAGGAAGATTGAATAAGTATACTAGAGATGGAGGGGACAGAAATAATAATGGAAGGAAGAACTTTGAAGATCGTAGGAGGGACCAAGATGATCAGGGGCGGAATCCCCAACCTAGAGGACCAGTTATAAACACCATTTATGGAGGGCCGAGACCTCAAGGGCCTGTGATAAACACGATCTTTGGAGGTCCAACTGCTGCTGGATTGTCCAAAAATTCCAGAAAGGCATATACTAGAGAGGTTATGCATATTGTTGGAGAAGCCCCGAAGAGGGCCAGGACAGAAGTAACATTGGCTTTTGATGATTCCGACCTAGAGGGTGTGAAGTTTCCCCATGACGACCCGCTGGTCATAACACCAATAATAGGAAATAGCCCGGTTAAGAGGGTCCTTGTGGATAATGGTGCTTCTGTGGATATCTTCCTCCACGACACCTTTCTAAGGATGGGGTATAACGACTCCCAGTTAACACCAACCGACATGCCGATATATGGATTTGCTGGAGTAGAATGTCATGTGGAAGGGATAATCAAGTTGCCAACCACCATAGGTATGGAGCCAAGGCAAGCAACGCAGATGCTGGATTTCGTAGTGGTAAAGGCTAGTTCAACTTATAATGCTATCATGGGGAGAACAGGGATACATGCCTTCAAGGCAGTCCCCTCTTCCTACCATTCAGTCATGAAGTTTCCCACCCGAAACGGGATTGGAGAAGAGAGAGGAGATCAAAAAATGGCTAGAAGCTGTTATGTGGCCTCTTTGAGGGCAGATGGAGTCGGGGGGCAGGTTCTCCCTATTGAAGATATGGATGTTCGAGAAAATGATGAGAATAGAGGAAGGCCAGTAGAAGAATTGGTTTCGGTTCCTTTAGATCCCAAGAATCCTGAGAGGATGACTTTCATTGGAGCCACATTAGAGGAGCCCCTTAGAGGGAAGTTAGTGAAATTTTTGCAAGAAAATAGTGATGTGTTTGCATGGTCAGCAGCTGATATGCCAGGCATAGACCCGGAGTTAATTACTCACAAGCTAAACGTGGATCCAAGTCGGAAGACAGTGAAACAAAAGAAAAGAAATTTTGCCCCGGAAAGACAAGAGGCTATAAAGCAGGAAGTGGAAAAGCTCTTAGAGGCTGGTTTCATTGAGGAGATTCAATTTCCGGAGTGGTTAGCAAACCCTGTAATGGTGAAGAAGGCTAATGGAAAGTGGAGGATGTGTATAGACTTCACCGATCTGAATGATGCATGCCCCAAAGACTGTTTTCCGCTGCCTAGAATTGATACTTTGATTGATGCCACCGCTGGACATGAGATGCTGAGTTTCATGAATGGGTTTAGCGGATACAACCAGATCAAAATGCATAAGGATGACATTCCAAAGGTATCATTTATCACTGACTTTGGTGTTTATTGTTATCTTGTTATGGCGTTTGGTCTCAAGAATGCAGGAGCCACCTATCAAAGGTTGGTGAATAAAATTTTTAAGGATCTTATTGGGAAGACTATGGAAGTCTATGTTGATGACATGCTAGTCAAGAGTCTAGTAAAGACTGATCATATAACCCATTTGAGGGAAGCTTTTGAGGTCCTGAGGTACCACAAGATGATGTTGAATCCCACGAAGTGTGCTTTCGGAGTAGGATCTGGAAAATTCTTGGGATTGATGGTCTCAAAGAGGGGAATTGAGGCTAACCCCGATAAAATAAAGGCAATCCTGGACATGGAACCCCCAAAAACTGTCAAGGATGTTCAGAAAACTCACAGGAAGGGTTGCTGCGCTAGGACGATTCATCTCCAAGTCAGGAGACAAGTGCTTGTCATTCTTCAAGTCATTAAAGAACATTAAAGACTTTGTATGGAGTGAGGAAAATCAGAAGGCATTTGAAGAGTTAAAGAAGTATATGGGCCAGGCCCCGTTGTTGGCCAAGCCAGTTCTGGGTGAAGTTTTATTCTTGTACTTGGCTGTTTCAGAAAGCGCCTTGAGCGCGGTGTTGGTTAAGGAGGAACTGAAAGTCCAGAAACCCGTATACTATGTCAGCAAAATTTTGCATGGTGCTGAGTTGAATTATTCAGCCATTGAGAAATTCGCTTTAGCCTTGGTGATGGCTTCAAGAAAGCTGCGTCCTTATTTTCAAGCTCACCAAATTGAAGTGCTGACAAATCAGCCACTGAGAAATATCATTCACAGTCCCAAGGCAAGTGGGAGACTAATTAAGTGGGCAATAGAGTTGGGAGAGTTCGATCTCAAGTATAAGCCACGTATGGCCGTAAAAGCCCAGGCACTAGCTGACTTCGTGGTGGAATGTACCATACCCAACCAAGAAGTCGGGGGGCAGGAAGATACCACACCTCAAGACAAGGGAGTCGACAATGGGGACAAGGAGAAAGAATATTGGGTTCTCTATTTTGATGGAGCATCAAAAACAAATTCCAGTGGAGCAGGGTTGGTTTTGCAAAGCCCTGATGGATTCTTAATTGAGTATGCCATGAAGCTAGACTTCCCAACCACAAACAATGAGGCAGAGTATGAAGCCCTGATTGCTGGCCTTGGTCTAGCTGGGACACTTAGAGTCAAAAACTTAAAGGTCCGTGGAGACTCGAAGTTGATCATATCCCAGGTAAAGGGAGAATTCGAGGCAAGGGATGATACGATGGCTAAGTATGTCCGCCTAGTAAGGGCTGTGATGACCCAATTTAATGAGTGCCATGTTGAACACATTCCAAGGGAAGAAAATGTTAAGGCAGATGCGCTATCAAAGTTCGCTTCGTCTGAGATTGAAGAAAGTTCAGGAAGTGTGTACTTCCGTGTTTTGAAGACACGAAGCATAGATGTTAAGCTTGTGGCTCCCGTAGGCTTGGGGACGTCATGGATTGATCCCATCAAGGCTCACATTCAGACCGGTTGGTTGCCTAGCGATGTAGTTGAGGCCCGATGAGGCACGCTTAGCTCTTGAGGAAGTGCATGAAGGTATTTGTGGGCAACACTTGGAGGGCAGGGCCTTGGCTCATAAGATAACCCGTTTAGGCTTCTATTGGCCAGAAATGATGGCTGATGCCAAAGAATATGTAAAGAAGTGTGATCGTTGTCAGAAGCATGCACCAGTCGCCAGACAACCCCCCGAGATGCTGACCTCTATCAACTCACCTATTCCCTTTGCTATGTGGGGGATGGATATTCTAGGGCCTTTTCCTATGGCCACAGCACAAAGGAAGTTTCTGATTGTAGCCATTGATTATTTCACCAAGTGGATCGAAGCCAAACCTTTGGCCAAAATCACAACTAAGCAGGTTGCACAATTCCTGTGGGAAAATATTATGTGCCGATATGGAATTCCCCGTATCCTCGTCACTGACAATGGAACACAATTCAACAACGAGGAATTCAATAAGTATTGCGAAGAAAATGAAATTGAGTTACGGTTCACCTCTGTGGCTCACCCGCAAGCCAATGGGCAAGCGGAGGTAGCAAATCGGATAATCCTGGATGGACTAAAGAAGAGGATCGAAAAGTCAAGAAATAATTGGGTGGATGAGATACTTTCCATATTATGGGCCTATAGAACTACCTGTAGAGTCACGACAGATGCAACTCCTTTCATGTTGGCATATGGGGCAGAAGCAGTAGTTCCCGTGGAGATATCACATTCCTCTCCAAGGATTCAGGCTTTTGATGAAAAAGAAAATGAAGAAGGGCAGAAGTTAGCCCTGGATTTAATCGAGTTAGAGCGGATCCCAAAACTCATTTTTATATTTAAGATCCTCCTTTCGAAGGGGATTTAAATACTCGCTCAAAACCTGAGGGATCCGGCTCTGTGGTGTGTTTTATATTTGCAACAAGGTTGCTGTTTTGATAAATGAATTGATTACTTACCCAACACTCGGGAAGTAAAATTCTTGGAACAAGTTAATCCATTAACAGGCATCGCCTGGGAAATATCGGTGAGTTCTTCTTTCCAACTAGATACGACTTCTTGGTGGAGCCGTATCAACAAGTTTCTACTTGGGGAAAGGGGGAACGAGCTTTACGTTTCAGAGTCATGGATTTCATCTGAACTCGGAGTGGCGTAAGTGGTCGAGTGGCGCCGGCCCAGCCTTATTATATTGGCCCAAATGGCCTGGAAGTTCCGCTAAGGCGGTCCATTCCTTAGGAGTTCAGTGTTCGGTTGACAAGTAAATCCGACAGGTTCTCCTCTACATGTAGAAAATGGTGGGGTTGCACTACTACGACTGATCATCGTAAGTGGTCTTCCTGGCGTGGCAAACTCCCGTAATGAGTTCATCATCCAATTGGATATTTCTGCAACACTACCCAGAGCACTTCGATAGAAAGGCTACGGTTGGGTGATTGTTGAGTGTTGGCAGGGTCAAGTTTTCAAAATGATGTTTGCATCAAATGAAGTATCTCGTAACTTCATTTTATTTTGATGATATTTTAAAAGATTTAATCTATTCAAATCTGGTCTTGTAGTCTCATCTATGTGATGAACTTTTGAAGCTAATTATAACTTGAACGATGGTAGTTCAAGTAGTATTTGGAAAAGATATAAGTATATTGGAGTATCTTGTAACTTCACCGTTTTAAACTTATATCTAGTAAATGATTATCTTATGCATGACAAAGATTTTCAGAAAAACGTTGAGACAAGGTTAGATATATGAGATCACCTTGCAACGATATTTTTATACAGTTATACACTGGAACTCTGTGTTTATTATGCATGGAAGAGGACTTCCAATATTTTGAAAAGTATATATGTATATATATACTGAATATTTTGCGACTTCATCGCATTAAGATATCAACTTGGTTCATTTCTTTTGACCAAGACTTTCATGAGTACTATGAGAAGGCTCATATATTGTTAATCATTATACATATTATTTTGGTGGGCTTGCTGCTCACCCTTGCTTTCTTCTTTCATCACACAACATCAGATAGACAAGATGAACAGGACCAAGCTCCCAATTCGTGAGCGGATAGGAAACGTTCCGCAGTTTCCTATAGGCGTTGATGTCGCTGTAGCTGAGGTAGGAGCTACCAGTAGGCTAGGCTTCAACTTTTGATGTACCAGATTTATGTATATTTATGAATTGTAATAATGGCAAAGAAAATGTAAATTTATACAGAAAACCTTTTAAGGTGTATTGGCAGATAATTGTGGAATAAAATGACTTGTGATTATTTTTGGATATTCATCTCTGAGACTATAACTTGTGGTGTGTGTATTTATTGTGGGGTCACAGTACAAAGTAGTTGATTGTTTAATAAGATTGGGTGTTGTTAAGGGAAATGGAACTCGTGACAACCTGGATCCCCGACCCCGGATTTGGGGGTGTTACAAAAATGGTACCTAACATCAATGTGCTTTGTTCTAGAATGATTAACTGGATTAACTACTATAGATATGGCACTAGTATTGTCACATATAATAGGAATTTTGTGTAACACTAGACCATAGTCCATTAGCTGATTTCTAATCCAAAGCACTTGAGCACAACAACTTCCAACAGCTATATATTCAGCTTCAGCTGTGGAAGTTGACACAAATTGTTGTTTCTTACTATATCAGGATACAAGTCTTTGACCAAGAAATTGACAGCTTCCACTAGTACTTTTTCTATCAACCCTGCATCCAGCAAAATCTGCATCTGTGTATCCAACAGCTTCAAAACCAGTTCCCTTAGGATACCATAATCCCAAGTTTGGAGTTTCCTTTAAGTATCTGGAAATCCTTTTTACAGCCATCAAATGAGATTCCTTTGGATTGGCTTGAAATCTGGCACATAAACAAGTAGCAAACATGATGTCTGGTCTACTAGCAGTCAAATAAAGCAATGATCCAATCATCCCTCTGTAGCTTGAAATATCCACACTCTTGCCTTTCTTGTCTTCATCCAACTTGGTTGTAGTAGACATTGGTGTAGATGCAGGTGAGCTATCCACCATACCAAATTTCTTCAATAAGTCATTCACATATTTGGTTTGGATGATGAAAATACCATCACTTCTTTGACTAACTTGAAGGCCAAGGAAGTAACTCAATTCTCCCAGCATGCTCATTTCATACTCACTCTGCATTAGCCTAGAGAATCTTTGACAAAGCTTTTCATTTTTAGATCCAAAGATGATATCATCCACATAGATTTGAACTAAGATCATATCTTCACCATACTTCTTGTAGAAGAGAGTCTTATCAATAGTACCTCTGGTAAAACCATGTTTGAGTAGGAATTCTGACAGTGTGTCATACCAGGCTCTAGGTGGCTGTTTCAATCCATATAGAGCCTTGAGTAATTTGTAAACAAAGTTAGGAAATTCTGGATCTTCAAAGCCAGGTGGCTGTTGCACATAAACTTCTTCTTCTAGTTCACCATTAAGAAAAGCACTCTTGACATCCATTTGATACACCTTGAAATTTGAGTGTGCAGCAAATGCCAGAAAAATTCTTATTGCTTCTAGTCTTGCAACAGGAGCAAAAGTCTCATCATAGTCAATTCCCTCTTCTTGTGAGTAGCCTTTAGCAACCAGCCTTGCTTTGTTTCTAGTAACAATTCCATTTTCATCCATTTTGTTCCTGTACACCCACTTAGTTCTAATTATGCTTCTATTCTTTGGTGCAGGGACTAATTTCCAAACTTTATTTCTCTCAAACTGATTCAGCTCCTCCTGCATAGCACATATCCAATCAGGATCTAATAGGGCTTCTTCAGTTTTCTTGGGCTCTACTTGAGATAGAAAACATGCATGTAGACATTCATTAGCAGTTGCACTTCTAGTTCTCACACCAGCTGAGGGATCACCAATAATAGCTTCTACTGTATGACTCCTATCCCACTTTCTAGTGTGTGTTTGTTGACTAGTGCCTTCATTATTTTCTTCAGTATTACCATCACTGTCATTTCCATTCTCTTCTTCTCCCCCTGAGTTTGTGCCATCAAATTCTGGTGTCTGAAGAGAGCTTTCATTCCCATGATTTTATTCAGAGGTCTCTTCATTTGTCACTTGTTGTGCCACAACTTCATCTTCCTCATCAGAATCACTATCAATGGTTAGATTCTCAAATGCAAGGGCTTCAGCATCATTTACATCAAGGCATTCCAAGCCTGGACACTTGTCATCATCAAAAGTCATATCCGTGCTTTCCATAATTTTCTTTTTATCAATCACATAAACTTTGTAGGTTGTTCTTTCCAATGAATATCCCAGAAAAATTGCTTCAAAAACTTTAGAGTCAAATTTTCCCATATATTCAGAGTTGTCTTTTAGAATATAACACTTGCTTCCAAACACATGTAGATGCTTCACTGTAGGCTTCCTGTTAGACATGATTGATTAAGGTAATTTACCATGAGCTTTGTTGATGAGATATCTGTTTTGAGTGTAGCATGCAGTATTAACAGCCTCTTCCCAAAAACTAGTTGGCAACTGAGCATCTTGTAGCAAGGTTCTAGCATCTTCAACCAATGTTCTATTTTTTCTCTTAACTACTCCATTCTGTTGAGGTGTTCTAGCTGCTAAAAATTCTTGAACAATGCCTTTGCTTTTGCAGAATTCACTTAACGTCGAGTTTCTGAATTCTGTTCCATTATCACTACTTAATCTTTTCACACTAACTTCTCCTTCATCTTGCTTCTCAATTTTCTTAATGTGCTCAATTATAATGTTTGGAGTTTCATCTTTAGAGTACATGAACTCAACCCAAGTGTATCTTGAAAAATCATCAACCATGACAAGAACATATTTGTTCCTTGAAATGGACAAGACATTTACTGGACCAAACAAGTCCATGTGAATAAGTTGTAGAGGTGCACTTATAGAATTCACAGATTTTGACTTGTGACTTGATCTTTTCATTTTTCCTTTCTGACAAGCTTCATAAACTTCCAGTTGAGCAAATTCCAGATTGGGCATGTCTCTCACTAGCTCCTTCTTGACTAAGGTGTTGATTGCTTTGAAATTCAAGTGAGATAGCTTCTTATGCCATATTTTGCTTTGCTCTTCTGATGCCTTGGTATAGAAACAACACACTCCATCCTTATTTGTCGAGTCTAAGTCTGCAACAAACAAGCTTCCCTTTCTTACTCCTTTAAGAGCAATTTCACCAGTCTTTTTGCTAATAAAAGTACAATCTTCTTTGTTGAAAACAACTTGAAAACCTCTGTCTGCAAATTGACTAACACTTAGAAGATTTACTTCTAATCCAGCAACTAGTGCTACATCTTCAATGACAACATTTCCAGAAACAATCTTGCCATATCCCATTGTAAATCCTTTGCTGTTGTCTCCAAAGGTCACCAAGGGCCAGCCATCTCCTCAAATTGTGATAGCAGGGCCTTATCACCTGTCATATGCCTGGAACATCCACTATCAGTGATCCATATGACCTTCTTTCCTTTGCCCTGCACACAATGAGGATTAAGTGTGTTTAGCTACCCAAGTTGTGTTGGGCACTTTCTTCTTGTTAACTGATTTTGCAGAAGTAGAATGAGAATTTTGAGATAAAATGGAATTCATAGACTGTTGAGCATTTTCCCTTTCAGATATAGAACCAATTTTTGATTCTATGAGATCAATTCTCAATTTATGGCAACTCTTCATCACTTTCATATTGCAGGGAATGCAGTCAAACTTATCACAGAATGAATAGGGATCATTAGCCTTAGCTTCATTGTACTTGCAGACTCCTTCAGGTGGATTGCTAACAATCTTTTTACAAAGATGAGTTAGGTGATTTATTGATCCACAATTCTCACACCTCTTTCTAGGAGCATCTGCAACATAAGCAAAATTATTACTTTTGTTTATCCCAATCTTTCCATTTCTATTCTTCTTTTTCTTTTTGACCTGTTCAGCTTTAATCTCCTTCACAGGCTCTTAGTTTCTTGATTGGCTTTTGGTGTTTCAACAGAGATGGAAGAATGAGTTGTCTCATCATTTTTCTTTTCCTTGTCCTCATCAGCTATCTCCTGTTTGATGATCAACTCTTCTTCACTGAAGTTCACCTCACATGCCTTGAACAAAGGTGATTCAACTCTCTTCAAAATAATTGGAACATACTCAGTTTCAGTTGATTTTCCTTTGTCACTGACATACTTCTTTTTGTTGTTCAAACCCTCATAATCAAGACCAATGGCAGTGTTTGCACATGGCTTGTTCTTTTCATGATATTGGCCAATCAACTCAGAAGCATTTTTGAAGTATTTCAGTTTCACTTCATTCTTCTCCAGCCTTTCTCTCAATACTGCTTCAATTTCAGTTGCACACTTTAATTTGTTCTTTAAGTATGCATTTTCTTGCTTAGCAGTATCAAGCTCAACCAACAATAATTCAGTCTCTTGTTTTTCACTCTCAAGTTTTTCATTGATCTTTTTCAATCTGCTAACTTCCTCATTTGCAGCAACCATGCTTGTATGAATGTGGAACATTTCTGTGCTCATCTTTTCAACAGTTTCCTTATATTGACTCACATTTAAATCAATTGTGGTAAGAGTTGGTACCTGTGATTTAGATGATGAAGAGTCTCCTTGCTCCAAGGCCATGAGTGCATAGTTTCCAACTTCTTCATCCTCATTATTATCTGAATCATCCCAGCTCTTGCCCTCAACAATATAAGATTTCCCTTGTTGCTTCTTTAGAAGAGCATCATACTTTGCTTCCAATTCAAGATAGGCTTTCTCTTTCTTTGCCTTTCTGGGTTTCCTACATTCTGTAGCAAAATAACCCAACTCATCACAGTTAAAGCACCTTATGTTTGATCTATCAACAAATCCAGTTTTGTAGCCAGTTTTACTATCAGGAGTGTACTTCCCTTTTCCTTTCCAGTTGTTGTCTTTGTTGAAGGACTGTCCTTTGCTCTTGAAAAATCTTGGTTTCTTCACTCTAATGTTAGAGAATTTTCTAGCCAAGTAAGCCATTGATTTTTCTAGCTCATCAAGCTCATCAAGAGTGTAGAACTCATCTTCTTCATCCAATTCCAGTATGACTTGCTCTTTAGTGTCATTGACTCTTTTCTCACTTGTAGAAATTTCTGGAGTTTGGGATCTTTGCTCATCACTAGAGGTCTGGCTATCATTCACAATCAGTGCACTTGAGCCGTCCAGTACATATCCTTGACCAGCCCTTAATGATTTCTTTTGAATCATTTCAAGTTCATAAGTTTTCAGAACCCCATAGAGCACTTCCAGTGTGATTCTACTCAAATCCCTTCCTTCTCTGATTATAGAGATCTTTTGTTCCAAATGATCAGGGAGAGTAAGCAAGAACTTCAAATTCACTTCTTCAACATCATAAAATTTATCATGAAGCTGCAAGTCATTTATCAACTTATTAAACCTTTCAAACACATCAGTAATACCCTCCTTTGGTTTAGACATAAAACCCTCATACTGAGAAATCAATATCTTTCTTTGATTTGACCTAACCTCCTCAGTTCTTTCACAAAGTATCTCAATCTTTTCCCAGATCTGTTTAGCAGTGTCACAGTTGACAATGTTATTATACATTACATTGTCAAGTGACTCAATTAGTATCAGTTGCAGAGCACTGTCTAGGGAAACTTTCTCTCTTTCATGTTCAGTATACTCAGAGGGATCCTTGGGAGCATAATGAGCTGGAATAACCATATCTCCATCAGTGGTTTCCTCAACTCTAACCACAAGAGTGAAGGGCCCATTCTTGAGGATACCAATGTAAAGGTGATTGGCCATTCTTATAAACAACAACATTTTCTTTTTCCATAAAGTCTAGTTGGCATTATCAAAGGGAGGAATCTTGATACTACTGATTTTCTGTGTATTCATTTTTCCAAGATCTAATCTGTTTACTTTCAGATTTTGCTCTGATACCACTTGTTAGGTATGAATACAATACAGAGGGGGGGGGGTGAATGTGTTTTGGCTTAAATGTTTACCTTTTAATCGACTTTGGCTTTAGCAGTTGGTTGTTATCAATGATTTAGTAGAATAGATGTTAAACATAAATAACAATGCAAATATGTAAAACAAAGATCTTCAAAACTCACTTAATTTTATATTAAAAAATCAAGCAGTGTTTTGCTACAAAATCTCTAAGTTCTTGTTTTAGAACTTAGCTCCTTTCTTGAGATAGAATACAAGATTTTCTATCTAGATTTTTACAACTGACTGGAGGACCAGTGTTAACTTTATAACTCAGTTAACTGCTGGTTTACACAGAGGATAATAAACATGCTATTAGCTTTTCTAAACTGTCACTTGTCATTTCTATTTATAGAAAAGCAAATCTTCCATTTCTGGCTTAGCATATCTTTAGCATCCCGTGTTTACTTTAATCTCCTCTGTCAGTTAATCTTTGCCATTGATCTTGCACATCTCTCAAACTGCTTTTTGTAGACTTGTCAATCCAGCTATGTGAATTGTTTGTTGATTTGCAACCTTGGATATTGAACTGTTCTGCAATTCTGTACTTAGAGAAATTTCTTCACTTCGAGATCTCCAATTAAGCTGTAGAGAACTCGACATTTCGATAGGCACGTTGGCTTGTCGATATCTCTGAAACTTCATTGTTGACTTGACTTATCGATAACTCTGAGTTCTCTAGTGAATTTTGGTTTATCGATAACTCAGAGTTCTCTAATGGACTTTGGTTTATCGATAACTCAGAGTTCTCTAATGAATGTATACTTGTCGATATCTCCGAGTTCTCGGATGGGTATCTGACTGACTGATATCTCCAATAGCATTTCCTGAGTTCTCGATAGATAATTCCTGAGTTCTCGATAGGTCTTTCTGAGTTCTCGATAGGTCTTTCTGAGTTCTCGAATGACTTCTCTATAACACTAATTATGTGACTTGTAGAGATCTTGACTTAGAATGTTTTTCACCAAACAGAATTATTCAACTCCAAGCTTCTTCATAATTCTTCTGAGGCATGACCTTCTTGATCTTCTTCCAGATAGAATTCTTAGGCTTGACACTGTTTAGGGAAAAATGCTCCAGTCTGCTCCATTTACATTTTACAGACATTAAGTGTTACAAGTATGAATTACAGATTAAGGTTACAATATGACTAATCTTAGGGTCGTCAGAATGACTTAGTCTTGTTATGATACAGGCATGTCTTACACAACAATTTTATATTTTTTAAAATAAAAATTTACAATTTATGATGAGATTCCATGATAAAAACAGTGGTTCTCCACGGTTCTCCACGGTTCTCTATATAAGATGGTTCTCCACGGAGTAAAGGCCCTCGTAAATATATGGTTCCTAGTGAAAAGGGAGTTGAGAAGAAGGCCTCATTTGTTAACAACAGGTGAATGAGTAACTATGAATTCTTTTTTCTCTGTTCATATTGTTTGATTCAAATATTATATATCGGGATGATTGAATTTCTTCTGAATAATTGCCGGACTAGTGGGCTTCTAAATTTTTACTGAACCAGTCAAATTATACTTATGTCACTTTGTTTCTTTTAATTCTCATGTAGTAATTTTATATTTTGTTATTTAATACTATTCATCTTTTATTAAAAAAAATAATCTTCTTGTCCTCCTAGTCGTATGCAAACACATATAGCGGAATCTGTTTTGTGACTAAAAAAGTTTGTAAAATTTTAAATTTCACGTTTTATATTTAGAAAATGTAAGTCTAATTTAAATTACTTCTGAATGAATCAAAAAATAATTAAATATATAATTATTTGAATTAAAATAGAAAAATATGTAAACTTCCTTTGAAGTTTATATATATATATATATAGGGAAAGTCAATACATGAAGTACTTTTTATATAGAGATGAACCGTTATTTAAAAAATATAAATACATAATTTATTTCATTTTTCATCATATACAATTACAAATTTTAATCACAAAATTAATGATGAAATTTCACAATTTTTTTATTTAGAAATTATTGTAATTTGATGAATTTGTTTAAAAATGTTTTTGTAGTAAAATCACAATAAAATCACAGCTATCCAAATTTATTTCACAATAGAATCAAATTTATTTATTTTTTCAAATTTTAATTGTTAAATTGTTTATTATATTTAAGTATATAATTATTATTCTACATTAGCAATAAATTTGATGAAATTATATAATAGAATCAAGGTTTTTATGGTTCTATATAGGGGTGAGCAAAAAATTCCATAACCGTCCCAACCAACCGTTTCAAACCGCCCAAACCGAAATTTTATGGTTTTGTAACGGTTTGGATCGGTTATGGTTTTGTTAATCCAAAACCCGAAAAATAACGATTTGGTTTTGATTTATCTTTTATATCGCCCGTTATATCCAAACCATCCGAATATATTAAATTTTTTTAATTATATATTTTGAGAATACATATATTACATGAGTTATTGATATTTATAAGTAGCTGAATTTATATTATGTTAAGTACACTTGAATTTTAAACATAAAAGTTAAAAGATCCAAATTAATATATAATGAACTTGTTTAATTAATTTATAATTTTTTTTATCTAGTACATATATGCACATATTTTTCTTAACGGTTTAAATCGAAACCGTCCAGCCCAAACCGTTATAATTTGGATGGTTTGGTTATATAAGTAATGGTTATGGTTAAGTAAAATGTAAAACCGTTCAATTTGGTTTGAATGGTTATGAGCTCCAAGCCCGCCCATTCCACCCGATACTCACCCCTAGTTCTATACACCTCATACTCACCCCTAGTTCTATATATAAAGGGGTTCTTTCTTAAAAAACACACAAACACACACAAATATATATATATATATATATTTAAAAAATATTTTTATTTTTAATATGTAGTATAATCTTAAGATTATTAGTGATTGTACTTATTTACGGTCTAATATTTAAAGTTGCCTAATTATTACAAAATGATAAATTTTTAACTTATCAAAAAAAAATTATTTATATATATTTTAATTTAAACAACTTCAATAAAAAGTATTATTTAACATTATCAACCACTCAACCACAAATATATTAATGTTTTCATTCAGAAATTTAAATAATTTTATGAAACAATTTTATTCATTACCGTTCAGATTATTACTGATTCAGAAATTTTAACTATTTAAAAAATTCAGTTCAGATTTAACAAATGAGCAGAAGAAAATAAATAATCACATGTTTACGGACTTTCTTCTCAGTTTGGTGCACAGCAAGTACGAGACAAATTATGCCAGTGCAAGATACTGCAATAAATGATGATGATCATTTGAGATTAAAAACAGAGACTATGTTTGATTGATAACATATTCGATCTAGTCCGAGTCTAATGATTCTGAGAGCTAAAGTTCACTCTGAAGTCTGGACTGCGTAATCGAAATGGACTGTTATGAGTTTAGACAGGCCCAAATAATTAAAAATGCTGGCCCTAAGTTGGAATACTAAAATTATATTTTTATATTTCTATGATATATATATATATGGAGAATAATCAAATACAAACTAAAATTAAAATAGAAATTAAGAACTAATATAAGCTTTTAGATCTAATATAAGCCTTTAGATCGACCTAATCTAATGGTCCCCTAAATCACCTCACCCAACTACCCTCTCATACCCAATTTCAACTTTTTTCCTCCGTTTTTAATTTGATTTTTCCATCAAATCGTAAGTTTTTTTAAAATCAGATTTCACTATATTTTTCTACATCTCTCAACGATCGATTTGCATACCATATGTGTTATATTTCGAATTAGTTTTCTTAAAAAAAATATTTGATTTATAGTTTCTATTTTAAATTAGTTTATATTGGAGTAGCCCTATATATTATAATAATAGATTCGGTTTCGTTTTTCTCGATTCGGTTTAAGTCCAAAACCGGAATCGGATATTAGTAACTGTCCGATTTCTCGGTTTCTCGGTTTCACGGTTTTAATTCTGTTCGATTTTGATTGTTCAATTTAGTCGGTTTTATAGATTTTGATTCAGTTTCGGTTTTATTTCAGTTTTTCTGCTCAGCCCTATCTCCAACAGTGATTTAAACTAAAAGATTTAAATTTGAGTCAGATTATCCGAAATTCTCTTTTAAAGGTAATCCCATTTTAGTTGAGTGAATAGTACCGATCCAAATTTGAATCATCACTGTTCACTGATCCAAATTTACTTTAATATAAAATTATGATCTTATTACTTTTATAATGTTAATTTATAAGATTTAAAATTGATTTGTGATTAATTAATTAATGTTAATGATATTTTAGATGTTAATTAATGAAATGAATATGTTTTTAGTTAATTAAGTCTATAATTTTAATATTTTTTAAGAGTAGTTAAAGAGATTATTTTTGATTAAATTAATTTATTAAATATAATATAAATAATTATTCATGTTTAAATATTAAATTTAAAAATAAAGAGTTTAATATAATGCGTATTATAATATATAAAAGATAGTTTGAATTAAAATTTGAATTACTTTTTTGAAGTTAATCTGAAATTTGAACAAGAGTTTGGATGATTTGGTATTTTAAATTTAAATTTTTAGATAAAAACTGTTAAAGATAACTTACACCCTAAATTTTGGAATCAAAACTTTGACTGCTTGTCTGCTAGCCTTTTAGTTATATGCGTGACAGGATGGTACCAATAGTGATAGGGATAAATAAATTATGATTGTATAATTAAATACTGCAGTAATTGTACAAGTTGTGGGCTGCTAGGCCCAATAAAAAGATATATGAAACTCAGACCAGAAAGGTTAAGCCTGATGGACCAGATCAGGCCTGATGGAATAAAAAAGGCCCAAAAGCCCTAATTATTAATTAATTTCGTAATTAATTAATAAGGGAAAAATCAGCTATTGAGAAGAGTCCCGATAAGGATATAAATCCTTATAGATTAGCCTCAAGGGGACCTAAAAGGATAAGGAATCAGCTTCCTACTTCCTAGGACTCCTAAGTCTATCCTAATTCAGAGGCTTGTCCACCAAGTCTCCTATACCAAGTCCAATTCAAGGACTCCCACATCTATATAAGGGGTCTCACCCCCACCAATCAGAACTACGTTTTTTGGCTTGATTCTCTAATTCACAGAGATACGTAGGCATCTCGTAAAGGCAGATTGAGCCACGAAACACGAGAGCAGCCATTAAAGGCCTTGAGCTCCCGAATCTTAGTATTAAATACAGCAAGTAATAACCTTGATTTCTTATCCATAACATTTGGCGCCGTCTGTGGGAAAACGGAACAACAACCATGGCGAGAACACGGAGAACAACCAGCACTCTGGAGGAGGGAACACCATCAGGGACAACCCAGGTGATTTCATCAACCGTGGAGGTTCCTCCCCATTCAACTTATGCATCTACTCAGGGGGAAGCCCAGACAGGGGCAACTCAACCTCAGCCACAAGGGACAACTCCCCCGACTATTCAAGGTACGAATCCTCAAGTTCAACAAATACATATACCTGTGAATTCTCGACCCGTCGGGTATGAATATTCAACTATTGTTACTACTAACCCCCCTTATGGGATGCCCCATCACCCTGAGGTTGGAGGAAGTGGATATGCTGGGCGAAGCGAAGCACGAGGGCGGTCGCCCCCCTATATACGAGGTTTGGATCCTATCCCTGAGGATCGGGAATTTTCTGGTCCATACACTGAGAGAGACTCCGAATCTTCGGATGATGAAGTGGCCCCGAGAAGGAGGCGTCCTGGAAAAGAGCCAATGGCCGATGGAAGGCAACGCCCCCAAAGCACCCCAGGGGCGAATCCCCAAGAAGTGCAGGAAAAGATCAGGGCTCATGAGGCTGAAATCCAAAGGCTGAGGCGTGACTTGGAGGCTCACCAAGCCACCAGAACCCACATACCACCTAGGGGGAGAAATCCTCCTCCTATCATAGACCTGGATGGTCCGGTAAGAAGAAGGGCTGCTGTCCCAAGAACTGATCCAAGCAATCTCCTTCCCCTTGGAGATCCTGATGATCCAACTCCACCCTTCACAGAAGAAATAATGAATGCCCATATCTCAAGGAAATTCAAGATGCCCACTATCAAAGCCTATGATGGCACGGGAGACCCCGCTAATCATGTTAGGACATTCTCTAATGCACTGCTGCTGCAACCCGTGAATGATGCTATAAAATGTCGGGCCTTTCCTCAAACCCTGTCGGGTATGGCTCAAAGATGGTACAGTCGCCTACCCCCGAATTCTATTGGATCATTCAGAGAATTAAGTCAGGCTTTTATTAAGCAATTCATCAGTGGAAGAGTCCATGAGAAAAGTTCAGCATCTCTTATGAGTCTTGTGCAGGGAGCTAAGGAATCCTTAAGAGATTACCTGAATCGTTTTACAAAGGAGGCTTTAAAAGTCCCAGACCTTGATGATAAGGTAGCCATGATAGCACTGCAACAAGGAACTAGGGATGAGTTTTTTAAGATGTCTTTGGCCAAACGACCCCCTGAGAGCATGTTGCAGCTCCAAGAGAGGGCAGGGAAGTATATCAAGGTTGAAGAAAGCATGAGGAAGACCGTAGTAAGTAATGAGCCCACTGGAGGCAAGAAACGAAAAACTGATTTGGAGTATATTGCTAAGGACAAATATCCTAGAACCGAACAAAACCCTGATTCAACCCCCAAGAAGGGAGGACCTGGGCAAAAGTTCACTGAATACGCTAAGCTGAATGCTCCCAGAAGTCAGATTTTGATGGAGATTGAGAAAGACAGAGATATTCGCTGGCCTAAACCCTTGAAGGCTGATCCCGCCAAGCTAGATAGGGGCAAGTATTGCAGGTTTCACAAAGATGTTGGCCATGACACCGATGAGTGTAGGCAATTGAAAGATGAAATTGAGTTTTTGATTCGAAAAGGAAGATTGAATAAGTATACTAGAGATGGAGGGGACAGAAATAATAATGGAAGGAAGAACTTTGAAGATCGTAGGAGGGACCAAGATGATCAGGGGCGGAATCCCCAACCTAGAGGACCAGTTATAAACACCATTTATGGAGGGCCGAGACCTCAAGGGCCTGTGATAAACACGATCTTTGGAGGTCCAACTGCTGCTGGATTGTCCAAAAATTCCAGAAAGGCATATACTAGAGAGGTTATGCATATTGTTGGAGAAGCCCCGAAGAGGGCCAGGACAGAAGTAACATTGGCTTTTGATGATTCCGACCTAGAGGGTGTGAAGTTTCCCCATGACGACCCGCTGGTCATAACACCAATAATAGGAAATAGCCCGGTTAAGAGGGTCCTTGTGGATAATGGTGCTTCTGTGGATATCTTCCTCCACGACACCTTTCTAAGGATGGGGTATAACGACTCCCAGTTAACACCAACCGACATGCCGATATATGGATTTGCTGGAGTAGAATGTCCTGTGGAAGGGATAATCAAGTTGCCAACCACCATAGGTATGGAGCCAAGGCAAGCAACGCAGATGCTGGATTTCGTAGTGGTAAAGGCTAGTTCAACTTATAATGCTATCATGGGGAGAACAGGGATACATGCCTTCAAGGCAGTCCCCTCTTCCTACCATTCAGTCATGAAGTTTCCCACCCGAAACGGGATTGGAGAAGAGAGAGGAGATCAAAAAATGGCTAGAAGCTGTTATGTGGCCTCTTTGAGGGCAGATGGAGTCGGGGGGCAGGTTCTCCCTATTGAAGATATGGATGTTCGAGAAAATGATGAGAATAGAGGAAGGCCAGTAGAAGAATTGGTTTCGGTTCCTTTAGATCCCAAGAATCCTGAGAGGATGACTTTCATTGGAGCCACATTAGAGGAGCCCCTTAGAGGGAAGTTAGTGAAATTTTTGCAAGAAAATAGTGATGTGTTTGCATGGTCAGCAGCTGATATGCCAGGCATAGACCCGGAGTTAATTACTCACAAGCTAAACGTGGATCCAAGTCGGAAGACAGTGAAACAAAAGAAAAGAAATTTTGCCCCGGAAAGACAAGAGGCTATAAAGCAGGAAGTGGAAAAGCTCTTAGAGGCTGGTTTCATTGAGGAGATTCAATTTCCGGAGTGGTTAGCAAACCCTGTAATGGTGAAGAAGGCTAATGGAAAGTGGAGGATGTGTATAGACTTCACCGATCTGAATGATGCATGCCCCAAAGACTGTTTTCCGCTGCCTAGAATTGATACTTTGATTGATGCCACCGCTGGACATGAGATGCTGAGTTTCATGAATGGGTTTAGCGGATACAACCAGATCAAAATGCATAAGGATGACATTCCAAAGGTATCATTTATCACTGACTTTGGTGTTTATTGTTATCTTGTTATGGCGTTTGGTCTCAAGAATGCAGGAGCCACCTATCAAAGGTTGGTGAATAAAATTTTTAAGGATCTTATTGGGAAGACTATGGAAGTCTATGTTGATGACATGCTAGTCAAGAGTCTAGTAAAGACTGATCATATAACCCATTTGAGGGAAGCTTTTGAGGTCCTGAGGTACCACAAGATGATGTTGAATCCCACGAAGTGTGCTTTCGGAGTAGGATCTGGAAAATTCTTGGGATTGATGGTCTCAAAGAGGGGAATTGAGGCTAACCCCGATAAAATAAAGGCAATCCTGGACATGGAACCCCCAAAAACTGTCAAGGATGTTCAGAAACTCACAGGAAGGGTTGCTGCGCTAGGACGATTCATCTCCAAGTCAGGAGACAAGTGCTTGTCATTCTTCAAGTCATTAAAGAACATTAAAGACTTTGTATGGAGTGAGGAAAATCAGAAGGCATTTGAAGAGTTAAAGAAGTATATGGGCCAGGCCCCGTTGTTGGCCAAGCCAGTTCTGGGTGAAGTTTTATTCTTGTACTTGGCTGTTTCAGAAAGCGCCTTGAGCGCGGTGTTGGTTAAGGAGGAACTGAAAGTCCAGAAACCCGTATACTATGTCAGCAAAATTTTGCATGGTGCTGAGTTGAATTATTCAGCCATTGAGAAATTCGCTTTAGCCTTGGTGATGGCTTCAAGAAAGCTGCGTCCTTATTTTCAAGCTCACCAAATTGAAGTGCTGACAAATCAGCCACTGAGAAATATCATTCACAGTCCCAAGGCAAGTGGGAGACTAATTAAGTGGGCAATAGAGTTGGGAGAGTTCGATCTCAAGTATAAGCCACGTATGGCCGTAAAAGCCCAGGCACTAGCTGACTTCGTGGTGGAATGTACCATACCCAACCAAGAAGTCGGGGGGCAGGAAGATACCACACCTCAAGACAAGGGAGTCGACAATGGGGACAAGGAGAAAGAATATTGGGTTCTCTATTTTGATGGAGCATCAAAAACAAATTCCAGTGGAGCAGGGTTGGTTTTGCAAAGCCCTGATGGATTCTTAATTGAGTATGCCATGAAGCTAGACTTCCCAACCACAAACAATGAGGCAGAGTATGAAGCCCTGATTGCTGGCCTTGGTCTAGCTGGGACACTTAGAGTCAAAAACTTAAAGGTCCGTGGAGACTCGAAGTTGATCATATCCCAGGTAAAGGGAGAATTCGAGGCAAGGGATGATACGATGGCTAAGTATGTCCGCCTAGTAAGGGCTGTGATGACCCAATTTAATGAGTGCCATGTTGAACACATTCCAAGGGAAGAAAATGTTAAGGCAGATGCGCTATCAAAGTTCGCTTCGTCTGAGATTGAAGAAAGTTCAGGAAGTGTGTACTTCCGTGTTTTGAAGACACGAAGCATAGATGTTAAGCTTGTGGCTCCCGTAGGCTTGGGGACGTCATGGATTGATCCCATCAAGGCTCACATTCAGACCGGTTGGTTGCCTAGCGATGTAGTTGAGGCCCGATGAGGCACGCTTAGCTCTTGAGGAAGTGCATGAAGGTATTTGTGGGCAACACTTGGAGGGCAGGGCCTTGGCTCATAAGATAACCCGTTTAGGCTTCTATTGGCCAGAAATGATGGCTGATGCCAAAGAATATGTAAAGAAGTGTGATCGCTGTCAGAAGCATGCACCAGTCGCCAGACAACCCCCCGAGATGCTGACCTCTATCAACTCACCTATTCCCTTTGCTATGTGGGGGATGGATATTCTAGGGCCTTTTCCTATGGCCACAGCACAAAGGAAGTTTCTGATTGTAGCCATTGATTATTTCACCAAGTGGATCGAAGCCAAACCTTTGGCCAAAATCACAACTAAGCAGGTTGCACAATTCCTGTGGGAAAATATTATGTGCCGATATGGAATTCCCCGTATCCTCGTCACTGACAATGGAACACAATTCAACAACGAGGAATTCAATAAGTATTGCGAAGAAAATGAAATTGAGTTACGGTTCACCTCTGTGGCTCACCCGCAAGCCAATGGGCAAGCGGAGGTAGCAAATCGGATAATCCTGGATGGACTAAAGAAGAGGATCGAAAAGTCAAGAAATAATTGGGTGGATGAGATACTTTCCATATTATGGGCCTATAGAACTACCTGTAGAGTCACGACAGATGCAACTCCTTTCATGTTGGCATATGGGGCAGAAGCAGTAGTTCCCGTGGAGATATCACATTCCTCTCCAAGGATTCAGGCTTTTGATGAAAAAGAAAATGAAGAAGGGCAGAAGTTAGCCCTGGATTTAATCGAGTTAGAGCGGATCCCAAAACTCATTTTTATATTTAAGATCCTCCTTTCGAAGGGGATTTAAATACTCGCTCAAAACCTGAGGGATCCGGCTCTGTGGTGTGTTTTATATTTGCAACAAGGTTGCTGTTTTGATAAATGAATTGATTACTTACCCAACACTCGGGAAGTAAAATTCTTGGAACAAGTTAATCCATTAACAGGCATCGCCTGGGAAATATCGGTGAGTTCTTCTTTCCAACTAGATACGACTTCTTGGTGGAGCCGTATCAACAAGTTTCTACTTGGGGAAAGGGGGAACGAGCTTTACGTTTCAGAGTCATGGATTTCATCTGAACTCGGAGTGGCGTAAGTGGTCGAGTGGCGCCGGCCCAGCCTTATTATATTGGCCCAAATGGCCTGGAAGTTCCGCTAAGGCGGTCCATTCCTTAGGAGTTCAGTGTTCGGTTGACAAGTAAATCCGACAGGTTCTCCTCTA
This sequence comes from Apium graveolens, assembly GCF_009905375.1. Lineage (NCBI taxonomy): Eukaryota > Viridiplantae > Streptophyta > Magnoliopsida > Apiales > Apiaceae > Apium > Apium graveolens. Next base: position 101,925,405 of record NC_133649.1, read on the forward strand.
CATGTAGAAAATGGTGGGGTTGCACTACTACGACTGATCATCGTAAGTGGTCTTCCTGGCGTGGCAAACTCCCGTAATGAGTTCATCATCCAATTGGATATTTCTGCAACACTACCCAGAGCACTTCGATAGAAAGGCTACGGTTGGGTGATTGTTGAGTGTTGGCAGGGTCAAGTTTTCAAAATGATGTTTGCATCAAATGAAGTATCTCGTAACTTCATTTTATTTTGATGATATTTTAAAAGATTTAATCTATTCAAATCTGGTCTTGTAGTCTCATCTATGTGATGAACTTTTGAAGCTAATTATAACTTGAACGATGGTAGTTCAAGTAGTATTTGGAAAAGATATAAGTATATTGGAGTATCTTGTAACTTCACCGTTTTAAACTTATATCTAGTAAATGATTATCTTATGCATGACAAAGATTTTCAGAAAAACGTTGAGACAAGGTTAGATATATGAGATCACCTTGCAACGATATTTTTATACAGTTATACACTGGAACTCTGTGTTTATTATGCATGGAAGAGGACTTCCAATATTTTGAAAAGTATATATGTATATATATATACTGAATATTTTGCGACTTCATCGCATTAAGATATCAACTTGGTTCATTTCTTTTGACCAAGACTTTCATGAGTACTATGAGAAGGCTCATATATTGTTAATCATTATACATATTATTTTGGTGGGCTTGCTGCTCACCCTTGCTTTCTTCTTTCATCACACAACATCAGATAGACAAGATGAACAGGACCAAGCTCCCAATTCGTGAGCGGATAGGAAACGTTCCGCAGTTTCCTATAGGCGTTGATGTCGCTGTAGCTGAGGTAGGAGCTACCAGTAGGCTAGGCTTCAACTTTTGATGTACCAGATTTATGTATATTTATGAATTGTAATAATGGCAAAGAAAATGTAAATTTATACAGAAAACCTTTTAAGGTGTATTGGCAGATAATTGTGGAATAAAATGACTTGTGATTATTTTTGGATATTCATCTCTGAGACTATAACTTGTGGTGTGTGTATTTATTGTGGGGTCACAGTACAAAGTAGTTGATTGTTTAATAAGATTGGGTGTTGTTAAGGGAAATGGAACTCGTGACAACCTGGATCCCCGACCCCGGATTTGGGGGTGTTACAAAAATGGTACCTAACATCAATGTGCTTTGTTCTAGAATGATTAACTGGATTAACTACTATAGATATGGCACTAGTATTGTCACATATAATAGGAATTTTGTGTAACACTAGACCATAGTCCATTAGCTGATTTCTAATCCAAAGCACTTGAGCACAACAACTTCCAACAGCTATATATTCAGCTTCAGCTGTGGAAGTTGACACAAATTGTTGTTTCTTACTATATCAGGATACAAGTCTTTGACCAAGAAATTGACAGCTTCCACTAGTACTTTTTCTATCAACCCTGCATCCAGCAAAATCTGCATCTGTGTATCCAACAGCTTCAAAACCAGTTCCCTTAGGATACCATAATCCCAAGTTTGGAGTTTCCTTTAAGTATCTGGAAATCCTTTTTACAGCCATCAAATGAGATTCCTTTGGATTGGCTTGAAATCTGGCACATAAACAAGTAGCAAACATGATGTCTGGTCTACTAGCAGTCAAATAAAGCAATGATCCAATCATCCCTCTGTAGCTTGAAATATCCACACTCTTGCCTTTCTTGTCTTCATCCAACTTGGTTGTAGTAGACATTGGTGTAGATGCAGGTGAGCTATCCACCATACCAAATTTCTTCAATAAGTCATTCACATATTTGGTTTGGATGATGAAAATACCATCACTTCTTTGACTAACTTGAAGGCCAAGGAAGTAACTCAATTCTCCCAGCATGCTCATTTCATACTCACTCTGCATTAGCCTAGAGAATCTTTGACAAAGCTTTTCATTTTTAGATCCAAAGATGATATCATCCACATAGATTTGAACTAAGATCATATCTTCACCATACTTCTTGTAGAAGAGAGTCTTATCAATAGTACCTCTGGTAAAACCATGTTTGAGTAGGAATTCTGACAGTGTGTCATACCAGGCTCTAGGTGGCTGTTTCAATCCATATAGAGCCTTGAGTAATTTGTAAACAAAGTTAGGAAATTCTGGATCTTCAAAGCCAGGTGGCTGTTGCACATAAACTTCTTCTTCTAGTTCACCATTAAGAAAAGCACTCTTGACATCCATTTGATACACCTTGAAATTTGAGTGTGCAGCAAATGCCAGAAAAATTCTTATTGCTTCTAGTCTTGCAACAGGAGCAAAAGTCTCATCATAGTCAATTCCCTCTTCTTGTGAGTAGCCTTTAGCAACCAGCCTTGCTTTGTTTCTAGTAACAATTCCATTTTCATCCATTTTGTTCCTGTACACCCACTTAGTTCTAATTATGCTTCTATTCTTTGGTGCAGGGACTAATTTCCAAACTTTATTTCTCTCAAACTGATTCAGCTCCTCCTGCATAGCACATATCCAATCAGGATCTAATAGGGCTTCTTCAGTTTTCTTGGGCTCTACTTGAGATAGAAAACATGCATGTAGACATTCATTAGCAGTTGCACTTCTAGTTCTCACACCAGCTGAGGGATCACCAATAATAGCTTCTACTGTATGACTCCTATCCCACTTTCTAGTGTGTGTTTGTTGACTAGTGCCTTCATTATTTTCTTCAGTATTACCATCACTGTCATTTCCATTCTCTTCTTCTCCCCCTGAGTTTGTGCCATCAAATTCTGGTGTCTGAAGAGAGCTTTCATTCCCATGATTTTATTCAGAGGTCTCTTCATTTGTCACTTGTTGTGCCACAACTTCATCTTCCTCATCAGAATCACTATCAATGGTTAGATTCTCAAATGCAAGGGCTTCAGCATCATTTACATCAAGGCATTCCAAGCCTGGACACTTGTCATCATCAAAAGTCATATCCGTGCTTTCCATAATTTTCTTTTTATCAATCACATAAACTTTGTAGGTTGTTCTTTCCAATGAATATCCCAGAAAAATTGCTTCAAAAACTTTAGAGTCAAATTTTCCCATATATTCAGAGTTGTCTTTTAGAATATAACACTTGCTTCCAAACACATGTAGATGCTTCACTGTAGGCTTCCTGTTAGACATGATTGATTAAGGTAATTTACCATGAGCTTTGTTGATGAGATATCTGTTTTGAGTGTAGCATGCAGTATTAACAGCCTCTTCCCAAAAACTAGTTGGCAACTGAGCATCTTGTAGCAAGGTTCTAGCATCTTCAACCAATGTTCTATTTTTTCTCTTAACTACTCCATTCTGTTGAGGTGTTCTAGCTGCTAAAAATTCTTGAACAATGCCTTTGCTTTTGCAGAATTCACTTAACGTCGAGTTTCTGAATTCTGTTCCATTATCACTACTTAATCTTTTCACACTAACTTCTCCTTCATCTTGCTTCTCAATTTTCTTAATGTGCTCAATTATAATGTTTGGAGTTTCATCTTTAGAGTACATGAACTCAACCCAAGTGTATCTTGAAAAATCATCAACCATGACAAGAACATATTTGTTCCTTGAAATGGACAAGACATTTACTGGACCAAACAAGTCCATGTGAATAAGTTGTAGAGGTGCACTTATAGAATTCACAGATTTTGACTTGTGACTTGATCTTTTCATTTTTCCTTTCTGACAAGCTTCATAAACTTCCAGTTGAGCAAATTCCAGATTGGGCATGTCTCTCACTAGCTCCTTCTTGACTAAGGTGTTGATTGCTTTGAAATTCAAGTGAGATAGCTTCTTATGCCATATTTTGCTTTGCTCTTCTGATGCCTTGGTATAGAAACAACACACTCCATCCTTATTTGTCTAGTCTAAGTCTGCAACAAACAAGCTTCCCTTTCTTACTCCTTTAAGAGCAATTTCACCAGTCTTTTTGCTAATAAAAGTACAATCTTCTTTGTTGAAAACAACTTGAAAACCTCTGTCTGCAAATTGACTAACACTTAGAAGATTTACTTCTAATCCAGCAACTAGTGCTACATCTTCAATGACAACATTTCCAGAAACAATCTTGCCATATCCCATTGTAAATCCTTTGCTGTTGTCTCCAAAGGTCACCAAGGGCCAGCCATCTCCTCAAATTGTGATAGCAGGGCCTTATCACCTGTCATATGCCTGGAACATCCACTATCAGTGATCCATATGACCTTCTTTCCTTTGCCCTGCACACAATGAGGATTAAGTGTGTTTAGCTACCCAAGTTGTGTTGGGCACTTTCTTCTTGTTAACTGATTTTGCAGAAGTAGAATGAGAATTTTGAGATAAAATGGAATTCATAGACTGTTGAGCATTTTCCCTTTCAGATATAGAACCAATTTTTGATTCTATGAGATCAATTCTCAATTTATGGCAACTCTTCATCACTTTCATATTGCAGGGAATGCAGTCAAACTTATCACAGAATGAATAGGGATCATTAGCCTTAGCTTCATTGTACTTGCAGACTCCTTCAGGTGGATTGCTAACAATCTTTTTACAAAGATGAGTTAGGTGATTTATTGATCCACAATTCTCACACCTCTTTCTAGGAGCATCTGCAACATAAGCAAAATTATTACTTTTGTTTATCCCAATCTTTCCATTTCTATTCTTCTTTTTCTTTTTGACCTGTTCAGCTTTAATCTCCTTCACAGGCTCTTAGTTTCTTGATTGGCTTTTGGTGTTTCAACAGAGATGGAAGAATGAGTTGTCTCATCATTTTTCTTTTCCTTGTCCTCATCAGCTATCTCCTGTTTGATGATCAACTCTTCTTCACTGAAGTTCACCTCACATGCCTTGAACAAAGGTGATTCAACTCTCTTCAAAATAATTGGAACATACTCAGTTTCAGTTGATTTTCCTTTGTCACTGACATACTTCTTTTTGTTGTTCAAACCCTCATAATCAAGACCAATGGCAGTGTTTGCACATGGCTTGTTCTTTTCATGATATTGGCCAATCAACTCAGAAGCATTTTTGAAGTATTTCAGTTTCACTTCATTCTTCTCCAGCCTTTCTCTCAATACTGCTTCAATTTCAGTTGCACACTTTAATTTGTTCTTTAAGTATGCATTTTCTTGCTTAGCAGTATCAAGCTCAACCAACAATAATTCAGTCTCTTGTTTTTCACTCTCAAGTTTTTCATTGATCTTTTTCAATCTGCTAACTTCCTCATTTGCAGCAACCATGCTTGTATGAATGTGGAACATTTCTGTGCTCATCTTTTCAACAGTTTCCTTATATTGACTCACATTTAAATCAATTGTGGTAAGAGTTGGTACCTGTGATTTAGATGATGAAGAGTCTCCTTGCTCCAAGGCCATGAGTGCATAGTTTCCAACTTCTTCATCCTCATTATTATCTGAATCATCCCAGCTCTTGCCCTCAACAATATAAGATTTCCCTTGTTGCTTCTTTAGAAGAGCATCATACTTTGCTTCCAATTCAAGATAGGCTTTCTCTTTCTTTGCCTTTCTGGGTTTCCTACATTCTGTAGCAAAATAACCCAACTCATCACAGTTAAAGCACCTTATGTTTGATCTATCAACAAATCCAGTTTTGTAGCCAGTTTTACTATCAGGAGTGTACTTCCCTTTTCCTTTCCAGTTGTTGTCTTTGTTGAAGGACTGTCCTTTGCTCTTGAAAAATCTTGGTTTCTTCACTCTAATGTTAGAGAATTTTCTAGCCAAGTAAGCCATTGATTTTTCTAGCTCATCAAGCTCATCAAGAGTGTAGAACTCATCTTCTTCATCCAATTCCAGTATGACTTGCTCTTTAGTGTCATTGACTCTTTTCTCACTTGTAGAAATTTCTGGAGTTTGGGATCTTTGCTCATCACTAGAGGTCTGGCTATCATTCACAATCAGTGCACTTGAGCCGTCCAGTACATATCCTTGACCAGCCCTTAATGATTTCTTTTGAATCATTTCAAGTTCATAAGTTTTCAGAACCCCATAGAGCACTTCCAGTGTGATTCTACTCAAATCCCTTCCTTCTCTGATTATAGAGATCTTTTGTTCCAAATGATCAGGGAGAGTAAGCAAGAACTTCAAATTCACTTCTTCAACATCATAAAATTTATCATGAAGCTGCAAGTCATTTATCAACTTATTAAACCTTTCAAACACATCAGTAATACCCTCCTTTGGTTTAGACATAAAACCCTCATACTGAGAAATCAATATCTTTCTTTGATTTGACCTAACCTCCTCAGTTCTTTCACAAAGTATCTCAATCTTTTCCCAGATCTGTTTAGCAGTGTCACAGTTGACAATGTTATTATACATTACATTGTCAAGTGACTCAATTAGTATCAGTTGCAGAGCACTGTCTAGGGAAACTTTCTCTCTTTCATGTTCAGTATACTCAGAGGGATCCTTGGGAGCATAATGAGCTGGAATAACCATATCTCCATCAGTGGTTTCCTCAACTCTAACCACAAGAGTGAAGGGCCCATTCTTGAGGATACCAATGTAAAGGTGATTGGCCATTCTTATAAACAACAACATTTTCTTTTTCCATAAAGTCTAGTTGGCATTATCAAAGGGAGGAATCTTGATACTACTGATTTTCTGTGTATTCATTTTTCCAAGATCTAATCTGTTTACTTTCAGATTTTGCTCTGATACCACTTGTTAGGTATGAATACAATACAGAGGGGGGGGGGTGAATGTGTTTTGGCTTAAATGTTTACCTTTTAATCGACTTTGGCTTTAGCAGTTGGTTGTTATCAATGATTTAGTAGAATAGATGTTAAACATAAATAACAATGCAAATATGTAAAACAAAGATCTTCAAAACTCACTTAATTTTATATTAAAAAATCAAGCAGTGTTTTGCTACAAAATCTCTAAGTTCTTGTTTTAGAACTTAGCTCCTTTCTTGAGATAGAATACAAGATTTTCTATCTAGATTTTTACAACTGACTGGAGGACCAGTGTTAACTTTATAACTCAGTTAACTGCTGGTTTACACAGAGGATAATAAACATGCTATTAGCTTTTCTAAACTGTCACTTGTCATTTCTATTTATAGAAAAGCAAATCTTCCATTTCTGGCTTAGCATATCTTTAGCATCCCGTGTTTACTTTAATCTCCTCTGTCAGTTAATCTTTGCCATTGATCTTGCACATCTCTCAAACTGCTTTTTGTAGACTTGTCAATCCAGCTATGTGAATTGTTTGTTGATTTGCAACCTTGGATATTGAACTGTTCTGCAATTCTGTACTTAGAGAAATTTCTTCACTTCGAGATCTCCAATTAAGCTGTAGAGAACTCGACATTTCGATAGGCACGTTGGCTTGTCGATATCTCTGAAACTTCATTGTTGACTTGACTTATCGATAACTCTGAGTTCTCTAGTGAATTTTGGTTTATCGATAACTCAGAGTTCTCTAATGGACTTTGGTTTATCGATAACTCAGAGTTCTCTAATGAATGTATACTTGTCGATATCTCCGAGTTCTCGGATGGGTATCTGACTGACTGATATCTCCAATAGCATTTCCTGAGTTCTCGATAGATAATTCCTGAGTTCTCGATAGGTCTTTCTGAGTTCTCGATAGGTCTTTCTGAGTTCTCGAATGACTTCTCTATAACACTAATTATGTGACTTGTAGAGATCTTGACTTAGAATGTTTTTCACCAAACAGAATTATTCAACTCCAAGCTTCTTCATAATTCTTCTGAGGCATGACCTTCTTGATCTTCTTCCAGATAGAATTCTTAGGCTTGACACTGTTTAGGGAAAAATGCTCCAGTCTGCTCCATTTACATTTTACAGACATTAAGTGTTACAAGTATGAATTACAGATTAAGGTTACAATATGACTAATCTTAGGGTCGTCAGAATGACTTAGTCTTGTTATGATACAGGCATGTCTTACACAACAATTTTATATTTTTTAAAATAAAAATTTACAATTTATGATGAGATTCCATGATAAAAACAGTGGTTCTCCACGGTTCTCCACGGTTCTCTATATAAGATGGTTCTCCACGGAGTAAAGGCCCTCGTAAATATATGGTTCCTAGTGAAAAGGGAGTTGAGAAGAAGGCCTCATTTGTTAACAACAGGTGAATGAGTAACTATGAATTCTTTTTTCTCTGTTCATATTGTTTGATTCAAATATTATATATCGGGATGATTGAATTTCTTCTGAATAATTGCCGGACTAGTGGGCTTCTAAATTTTTACTGAACCAGTCAAATTATACTTATGTCACTTTGTTTCTTTTAATTCTCATGTAGTAATTTTATATTTTGTTATTTAATACTATTCATCTTTTATTAAAAAAAATAATCTTCTTGTCCTCCTAGTCGTATGCAAACACATATAGCGGAATCTGTTTTGTGACTAAAAAAGTTTGTAAAATTTTAAATTTCACGTTTTATATTTAGAAAATGTAAGTCTAATTTAAATTACTTCTGAATGAATCAAAAAATAATTAAATATATAATTATTTGAATTAAAATAGAAAAATATGTAAACTTCCTTTGAAGTTTATATATATATATATAGGGAAAGTCAATACATGAAGTACTTTTTATATAGAGATGAACCGTTATTTAAAAAATATAAATACATAATTTATTTCATTTTTCATCATATACAATTACAAATTTTAATCACAAAATTAATGATGAAATTTCACAATTTTTTTATTTAGAAATTATTGTAATTTGATGAATTTGTTTAAAAATGTTTTTGTAGTAAAATCACAATAAAATCACAGCTATCCAAATTTATTTCACAATAGAATCAAATTTATTTATTTTTTCAAATTTTAATTGTTAAATTGTTTATTATATTTAAGTATATAATTATTATTCTACATTAGCAATAAATTTGATGAAATTATATAATAGAATCAAGGTTTTTATGGTTCTATATAGGGGTGAGCAAAAAATTCCATAACCGTCCCAACCAACCGTTTCAAACCGCCCAAACCGAAATTTTATGGTTTTGTAACGGTTTGGATCGGTTATGGTTTTGTTAATCCAAAACCCGAAAAATAACGATTTGGTTTTGATTTATCTTTTATATCGCCCGTTATATCCAAACCATCCGAATATATTAAATTTTTTTAATTATATATTTTGAGAATACATATATTACATGAGTTATTGATATTTATAAGTAGCTGAATTTATATTATGTTAAGTACACTTGAATTTTAAACATAAAAGTTAAAAGATCCAAATTAATATATAATGAACTTGTTTAATTAATTTATAATTTTTTTTATCTAGTACATATATGCACATATTTTTCTTAACGGTTTAAATCGAAACCGTCCAGCCCAAACCGTTATAATTTGGATGGTTTGGTTATATAAGTAATGGTTATGGTTAAGTAAAATGTAAAACCGTTCAATTTGGTTTGAATGGTTATGAGCTCCAAGCCCGCCCATTCCACCCGATACTCACCCCTAGTTCTATACACCTCATACTCACCCCTAGTTCTATATATAAAGGGGTTCTTTCTTAAAAAACACACAAACACACACAAATATATATATATATATATATTTAAAAAATATTTTTATTTTAATATGTAGTATAATCTTAAGATTATTAGTGATTGTACTTATTTACGGTCTAATATTTAAAGTTGCCTAATTATTACAAAATGATAAATTTTTAACTTATCAAAAAAAAATTATTTATATATATTTTAATTTAAACAACTTCAATAAAAAGTATTATTTAACATTATCAACCACTCAACCACAAATATATTAATGTTTTCATTCAGAAATTTAAATAATTTTATGAAACAATTTTATTCATTACCGTTCAGATTATTACTGATTCAGAAATTTTAACTATTTAAAAAATTCAGTTCAGATTTAACAAATGAGCAGAAGAAAATAAATAATCACATGTTTACGGACTTTCTTCTCAGTTTGGTGCACAGCAAGTACGAGACAAATTATGCCAGTGCAAGATACTGCAATAAATGATGATGATCATTTGAGATTAAAAACAGAGACTATGTTTGATTGATAACATATTCGATCTAGTCCGAGTCTAATGATTCTGAGAGCTAAAGTTCACTCTGAAGTCTGGACTGCGTAATCGAAATGGACTGTTATGAGTTTAGACAGGCCCAAATAATTAAAAATGCTGGCCCTAAGTTGGAATACTAAAATTATATTTTTATATTTCTATGATATATATATATGGAGAATAATCAAATACAAACTAAAATTAAAATAGAAATTAAGAACTAATATAAGCTTTTAGATCTAATATAAGCCTTTAGATCGACCTAATCTAATGGTCCCCTAAATCACCTCACCCAACTACCCTCTCATACCCAATTTCAACTTTTTTCCTCCGTTTTTAATTTGATTTTTCCATCAAATCGTAAGTTTTTTTAAAATCAGATTTCACTATATTTTTCTACATCTCTCAACGATCGATTTGCATACCATATGTGTTATATTTCGAATTAGTTTTCTTAAAAAAAATATTTGATTTATAGTTTCTATTTTAAATTAGTTTATATTGGAGTAGCCCTATATATTATAATAATAGATTCGGTTTCGTTTTTCTCGATTCGGTTTAAGTCCAAAACCGGAATCGGATATTAGTAACTGTCCGATTTCTCGGTTTCTCGGTTTCACGGTTTTAATTCTGTTCGATTTTGATTGTTCAATTTAGTCGGTTTTATAGATTTTGATTCAGTTTCGGTTTTATTTCAGTTTTTCTGCTCAGCCCTATCTCCAACAGTGATTTAAACTAAAAGATTTAAATTTGAGTCAGATTATCCGAAATTCTCTTTTAAAGGTAATCCCATTTTAGTTGAGTGAATAGTACCGATCCAAATTTGAATCATCACTGTTCACTGATCCAAATTTACTTTAATATAAAATTATGATCTTATTACTTTTATAATGTTAATTTATAAGATTTAAAATTGATTTGTGATTAATTAATTAATGTTAATGATATTTTAGATGTTAATTAATGAAATGAATATGTTTTTAGTTAATTAAGTCTATAATTTTAATATTTTTTAAGAGTAGTTAAAGAGATTATTTTTGATTAAATTAATTTATTAAATATAATATAAATAATTATTCATGTTTAAATATTAAATTTAAAAATAAAGAGTTTAATATAATGCGTATTATAATATATAAAAGATAGTTTGAATTAAAATTTGAATTACTTTTTGAAGTTAATCTGAAATTTGAACAAGAGTTTGGATGATTTGGTATTTTAAATTTAAATTTTTAGATAAAAACTGTTAAAGATAACTTACACCCTAAATTTTGGAATCAAAACTTTGACTGCTTGTCTGCTAGCCTTTTAGTTATATGCGTGACAGGATGGTACCAATAGTGATAGGGATAAATAAATTATGATTGTATAATTAAATACTGCAGTAATTGTACAAGTTGTGGGCTGCTAGGCCCAATAAAAAGATATATGAAACTCAGACCAGAAAGGTTAAGCCTGATGGACCAGATCAGGCCTGATGGAATAAAAAAGGCCCAAAAGCCCTAATTATTAATTAATTTCGTAATTAATTAATAAGGGAAAAATCAGCTATTGAGAAGAGTCCCGATAAGGATATAAATCCTTATAGATTAGCCTCAAGGGGACCTAAAAGGATAAGGAATCAGCTTCCTACTTCCTAGGACTCCTAAGTCTATCCTAATTCAGAGGCTTGTCCACCAAGTCTCCTATACCAAGTCCAATTCAAGGACTCCCACATCTATATAAGGGGTCTCACCCCCACCAATCAGAACTACGTTTTTTGGCTTGATTCTCTAATTCACAGAGATACGTAGGCATCTCGTAAAGGCAGATTGAGCCACGAAACACGAGAGCAGCCATTAAAGGCCTTGAGCTCCCGAATCTTAGTATTAAATACAGCAAGTAATAACCTTGATTTCTTATCCATAACATTTGGCGCCGTCTGTGGGAAAACGGAACAACAACCATGGCGAGAACACGGAGAACAACCAGCACTCTGGAGGAGGGAACACCATCAGGGACAACCCAGGTGATTTCATCAACCGTGGAGGTTCCTCCCCATTCAACTTATGCATCTACTCAGGGGGAAGCCCAGACAGGGGCAACTCAACCTCAGCCACAAGGGACAACTCCCCCGACTATTCAAGGTACGAATCCTCAAGTTCAACAAATACATATACCTGTGAATTCTCGACCCGTCGGGTATGAATATTCAACTATTGTTACTACTAACCCCCCTTATGGGATGCCCCATCACCCTGAGGTTGGAGGAAGTGGATATGCTGGGCGAAGCGAAGCACGAGGGCGGTCGCCCCCCTATATACGAGGTTTGGATCCTATCCCTGAGGATCGGGAATTTTCTGGTCCATACACTGAGAGAGACTCCGAATCTTCGGATGATGAAGTGGCCCCGAGAAGGAGGCGTCCTGGAAAAGAGCCAATGGCCGATGGAAGGCAACGCCCCCAAAGCACCCCAGGGGCGAATCCCCAAGAAGTGCAGGAAAAGATCAGGGCTCATGAGGCTGAAATCCAAAGGCTGAGGCGTGACTTGGAGGCTCACCAAGCCACCAGAACCCACATACCACCTAGGGGGAGAAATCCTCCTCCTATCATAGACCTGGATGGTCCGGTAAGAAGAAGGGCTGCTGTCCCAAGAACTGATCCAAGCAATCTCCTTCCCCTTGGAGATCCTGATGATCCAACTCCACCCTTCACAGAAGAAATAATGAATGCCCATATCTCAAGGAAATTCAAGATGCCCACTATCAAAGCCTATGATGGCACGGGAGACCCCGCTAATCATGTTAGGACATTCTCTAATGCACTGCTGCTGCAACCCGTGAATGATGCTATAAAATGTCGGGCCTTTCCTCAAACCCTGTCGGGTATGGCTCAAAGATGGTACAGTCGCCTACCCCCGAATTCTATTGGATCATTCAGAGAATTAAGTCAGGCTTTTATTAAGCAATTCATCAGTGGAAGAGTCCATGAGAAAAGTTCAGCATCTCTTATGAGTCTTGTGCAGGGAGCTAAGGAATCCTTAAGAGATTACCTGAATCGTTTTACAAAGGAGGCTTTAAAAGTCCCAGACCTTGATGATAAGGTAGCCATGATAGCACTGCAACAAGGAACTAGGGATGAGTTTTTTAAGATGTCTTTGGCCAAACGACCCCCTGAGAGCATGTTGCAGCTCCAAGAGAGGGCAGGGAAGTATATCAAGGTTGAAGAAAGCATGAGGAAGACCGTAGTAAGTAATGAGCCCACTGGAGGCAAGAAACGAAAAACTGATTTGGAGTATATTGCTAAGGACAAATATCCTAGAACCGAACAAAACCCTGATTCAACCCCCAAGAAGGGAGGACCTGGGCAAAAGTTCACTGAATACGCTAAGCTGAATGCTCCCAGAAGTCAGATTTTGATGGAGATTGAGAAAGACAGAGATATTCGCTGGCCTAAACCCTTGAAGGCTGATCCCGCCAAGCTAGATAGGGGCAAGTATTGCAGGTTTCACAAAGATGTTGGCCATGACACCGATGAGTGTAGGCAATTGAAAGATGAAATTGAGTTTTTGATTCGAAAAGGAAGATTGAATAAGTATACTAGAGATGGAGGGGACAGAAATAATAATGGAAGGAAGAACTTTGAAGATCGTAGGAGGGACCAAGATGATCAGGGGCGGAATCCCCAACCTAGAGGACCAGTTATAAACACCATTTATGGAGGGCCGAGACCTCAAGGGCCTGTGATAAACACGATCTTTGGAGGTCCAACTGCTGCTGGATTGTCCAAAAATTCCAGAAAGGCATATACTAGAGAGGTTATGCATATTGTTGGAGAAGCCCCGAAGAGGGCCAGGACAGAAGTAACATTGGCTTTTGATGATTCCGACCTAGAGGGTGTGAAGTTTCCCCATGACGACCCGCTGGTCATAACACCAATAATAGGAAATAGCCCGGTTAAGAGGGTCCTTGTGGATAATGGTGCTTCTGTGGATATCTTCCTCCACGACACCTTTCTAAGGATGGGGTATAACGACTCCCAGTTAACACCAACCGACATGCCGATATATGGATTTGCTGGAGTAGAATGTCCTGTGGAAGGGATAATCAAGTTGCCAACCACCATAGGTATGGAGCCAAGGCAAGCAACGCAGATGCTGGATTTCGTAGTGGTAAAGGTTAGTTCAACTTATAATGCTATCATGGGGAGAACAGGGATACATGCCTTCAAGGCAGTCCCCTCTTCCTACCATTCAGTCATGAAGTTTCCCACCCGAAACGGGATTGGAGAAGAGAGAGGAGATCAAAAAATGGCTAGAAGCTGTTATGTGGCCTCTTTGAGGGCAGATGGAGTCGGGGGGCAGGTTCTCCCTATTGAAGATATGGATGTTCGAGAAAATGATGAGAATAGAGGAAGGCCAGTAGAAGAATTGGTTTCGGTTCCTTTAGATCCCAAGAATCCTGAGAGGATGACTTTCATTGGAGCCACATTAGAGGAGCCCCTTAGAGGGAAGTTAGTGAAATTTTTGCAAGAAAATAGTGATGTGTTTGCATGGTCAGCAGCTGATATGCCAGGCATAGACCCGGAGTTAATTACTCACAAGCTAAACGTGGATCCAAGTCGGAAGACAGTGAAACAAAAGAAAAGAAATTTTGCCCCGGAAAGACAAGAGGCTATAAAGCAGGAAGTGGAAAAGCTCTTAGAGGCTGGTTTCATTGAGGAGATTCAATTTCCGGAGTGGTTAGCAAACCCTGTAATGGTGAAGAAGGCTAATGGAAAGTGGAGGATGTGTATAGACTTCACCGATCTGAATGATGCATGCCCCAAAGACTGTTTTCCGCTGCCTAGAATTGATACTTTGATTGATGCCACCGCTGGACATGAGATGCTGAGTTTCATGAATGGGTTTAGCGGATACAACCAGATCAAAATGCATAAGGATGACATTCCAAAGGTATCATTTATCACTGACTTTGGTGTTTATTGTTATCTTGTTATGGCGTTTGGTCTCAAGAATGCAGGAGCCACCTATCAAAGGTTGGTGAATAAAATTTTTAAGGATCTTATTGGGAAGACTATGGAAGTCTATGTTGATGACATGCTAGTCAAGAGTCTAGTAAAGACTGATCATATAACCCATTTGAGGGAAGCTTTTGAGGTCCTGAGGTACCACAAGATGATGTTGAATCCCACGAAGTGTGCTTTCGGAGTAGGATCTGGAAAATTCTTGGGATTGATGGTCTCAAAGAGGGGAATTGAGGCTAACCCCGATAAAATAAAGGCAATCCTGGACATGGAACCCCCAAAAACTGTCAAGGATGTTCAGAAACTCACAGGAAGGGTTGCTGCGCTAGGACGATTCATCTCCAAGTCAGGAGACAAGTGCTTGTCATTCTTCAAGTCATTAAAGAACATTAAAGACTTTGTATGGAGTGAGGAAAATCAGAAGGCATTTGAAGAGTTAAAGAAGTATATGGGCCAGGCCCCGTTGTTGGCCAAGCCAGTTCTGGGTGAAGTTTTATTCTTGTACTTGGCTGTTTCAGAAAGCGCCTTGAGCGCGGTGTTGGTTAAGGAGGAACTGAAAGTCCAGAAACCCGTATACTATGTCAGCAAAATTTTGCATGGTGCTGAGTTGAATTATTCAGCCATTGAGAAATTCGCTTTAGCCTTGGTGATGGCTTCAAGAAAGCTGCGTCCTTATTTTCAAGCTCACCAAATTGAAGTGCTGACAAATCAGCCACTGAGAAATATCATTCACAGTCCCAAGGCAAGTGGGAGACTAATTAAGTGGGCAATAGAGTTGGGAGAGTTCGATCTCAAGTATAAGCCACGTATGGCCGTAAAAGCCCAGGCACTAGCTGACTTCGTGGTGGAATGTACCATACCCAACCAAGAAGTCGGGGGGCAGGAAGATACCACACCTCAAGACAAGGGAGTCGACAATGGGGACAAGGAGAAAGAATATTGGGTTCTCTATTTTGATGGAGCATCAAAAACAAATTCCAGTGGAGCAGGGTTGGTTTTGCAAAGCCCTGATGGATTCTTAATTGAGTATGCCATGAAGCTAGACTTCCCAACCACAAACAATGAGGCAGAGTATGAAGCCCTGATTGCTGGCCTTGGTCTAGCTGGGACACTTAGAGTCAAAAACTTAAAGGTCCGTGGAGACTCGAAGTTGATCATATCCCAGGTAAAGGGAGAATTCGAGGCAAGGGATGATACGATGGCTAAGTATGTCCGCCTAGTAAGGGCTGTGATGACCCAATTTAATGAGTGCCATGTTGAACACATTCCAAGGGAAGAAAATGTTAAGGCAGATGCGCTATCAAAGTTCGCTTCGTCTGAGATTGAAGAAAGTTCAGGAAGTGTGTACTTCCGTGTTTTGAAGACACGAAGCATAGATGTTATGCTTGTGGCTCCCGTAGGCTTGGGGACGTCATGGATTGATCCCATCAAGGCTCACATTCAGACCGGTTGGTTGCCTAGCGATGTAGTTGAGGCCCGATGAGGCACGCTTAGCTCTTGAGGAAGTGCATGAAGGTATTTGTGGGCAACACTTGGAGGGCAGGGCCTTGGCTCATAAGATAACCCGTTTAGGCTTCTATTGGCCAGAAATGATGGCTGATGCCAAAGAATATGTAAAGAAGTGTGATCGCTGTCAGAAGCATGCACCAGTCGCCAGACAACCCCCCGAGATGCTGACCTCTATCAACTCACCTATTCCCTTTGCTATGTGGGGGATGGATATTCTAGGGCCTTTTCCTATGGCCACAGCACAAAGGAAGTTTCTGATTGTAGCCATTGATTATTTCACCAAGTGGATCGAAGCCAAACCTTTGGCCAAAATCACAACTAAGCAGGTTGCACAATTCCTGTGGGAAAATATTATGTGCCGATATGGAATTCCCCGTATCCTCGTCACTGACAATGGAACACAATTCAACAACGAGGAATTCAATAAGTATTGCGAAGAAAATGAAATTGAGTTACGGTTCACCTCTGTGGCTCACCCGCAAGCCAATGGGCAAGCGGAGGTAGCAAATCGGATAATCCTGGATGGACTAAAGAAGAGGATCGAAAAGTCAAGAAATAATTGGGTGGATGAGATACTTTCCATATTATGGGCCTATAGAACTACCTGTAGAGTCACGACAGATGCAACTCCTTTCATGTTGGCATATGGGGCAGAAGCAGTAGTTCCCGTGGAGATATCACATTCCTCTCCAAGGATTCAGGCTTTTGATGAAAAAGAAAATGAAGAAGGGCAGAAGTTAGCCCTGGATTTAATCGATGAAGTGCGAGATAAAGCACATGCAAAGATAGTAGAATATCAGAAAAAAGCTTCATTCTACTACAACTTAAGGGTTAAAGAGAGGTTTTTTAAACAAGGTGATCTAGTTTTGAGAAAAATAGAGGCTTCTGGTATTGGACAGAAAGGAAAGCTCGCCCCAAATTGGGAAGGGCCGTACAGAGTCAAGAGCGTTCAGGGTAGAGGAACCTACAAGCTGGAAACTATGGATGGTTTTGAAGTCCCGAGGACCTGGATGTTTGACTTGTGATAATACTTGTGTGGCCCATTAAGCCGAGTTTGAATATTAAAGTATCGGAAAAATGAAGGAGAGAATGCAAATAAGGAAAGTAGCATAGCCCCGCAGGGTAATAAGTTTTAATACAAACAAAAGTCCAGACATAAATTAAGGATAAAATTACAGAATAGAAAAACTACTCCTCCATGCGGGAGCCTTCATTCTCTTTCTCCTTATCAGCGCCTTCAGCGTCCTTCGCAGGAGAAGCGGGAGGAGAAGCAGTGTTAGGATCCAAGATGCGATCATCTGGCTGAGGAGAGTCGAAGAGGGCGTCTATGCTGTCCTCTGACTCAGCCTGCTCAGGACTTATAAAGTCCTTAGGGTCGACTAAGCCCTGGTACTTCTCAGAAACAGCCTTCACGGCCGCATCCCATCCCTGAGTGAACTGTAGGGAGTAAAGACCCTCATCATGAATCTCCATGAGATTCTTAAACTTGTCAGAATCCATGTAGTCATCAATGAGCTTATCCTTATCGCTCCTAAGTTTCACCAGCTCGGAATGAGCCTTAGCCAGCTCCTCTTTCTTCGTGTCCAGCTTCTTCTCCAGGACCTTGGCTCTCTCCTCCCACTTCTTCATCTCCTTCTCAAAAACATCAGAGTTACCCTTCCAAGATCTAGCCTGATGTAGGGCCGCCTGGAAATAGGTATTACTCTGCAAAGAAATATGTATGAGTTGGCGCAAATTCATTGGGATACAAGAAAAGTTGAAATTCACAAAAGGAAGAGAAGAAAAAAGAAAATTACCGCAGCTTGGGCTTGAGAACCCAGAAGCTCAATAGTCTCGACATCACTCCCCGTAACAATGTCAGTGAAATCATGGGGAGTGATGGAATGGTACGACCAATCCTTGGCATGTTTGGTGGATCCAACCACCGTATCGCTCCTCCTGAAGCCCCAGTTAGGCCTGAAGGAATGTGCCTTAAGTGGAGGATCCACATCGTCCCCCAGCTCGACCACCGGGACGTGGGGCTTAAGGAAAGTAGGACCGTCAGGTTTGCTCCTGGGGTCCCTGTTTAACTTGGCCCTCTTCTGGCGGCCAGATTCCCCCTCCTTGGGCCTATTGACATTATTAATAGCCTCACAAGCTGAAAGGAAAAGCAGAAGGAATATTAAAATCCAGAAAAAAGAAAAAGTGCGATTAAAGAGAAGGAAAAATAATTACGCAGGTATAAATTTACCCTTATCACTGGCCTGGGAGAGACCAACTTTCTTCAAGGAAAATTCCTCTAAAAGGGTCCAGGTGTCTGTTTTCCCATCATCTGAAATTAAGGCTTGGTAGGCCACCTCCTCCTCATCAGTTAATCTGATGCTACCAGGACTACCATCTGATACTTTGCAAAATGGCCTACGGAAGAGTGTGGCCCAATCACCCCCAGCCCAGGTCAGCCTGAAAAACTCATCCCTCCATTTAGGGTTGTTCTCAACTATAGAGTTACTGTCAAAGATATGGGGAATTTTGGGCCGTTGGCGAATTAAAACCCAGCCCGGCTGACTCATGGAACTATTATAGAATTGGAAAACTTTCCTAAAGACTGCTACGGAAAGAGGAAAGCTATTCCTGAGACAAAGGACCATAAAACAGATAATGTTCCTCCAGGCGTTAGGAGGGAGTTGACAAGGGTTGATTCGTACATCGGCTAGTAAACGAGGAATAAATTCGTGAAATGGGAACCTAAGACCTGCGGTCAGGGCTCCTCGATAAATGAACAGGGTATCCCCCTCCCAATTACAAGTCCTATCCCCAGGGGCGGCTGGAGTGATCCTAAGGTGGGGTGGAAGTCTGTACAGGGTATTCATAGACTCTATCCTACCATCTAACTCATGAAAAGTGTTACCATGATTATACGAATCTAACTCAGACAGAGAAGGATATTCATCACCTCTCGAGTTAATCATATCAATGAGGGAAGTATATGGAGATTGAATTTGGATGTTTGTACCTCTCTTAGAGACATTCATCTTCTGCAAACGAGCTAGGTCACGGTCCGCCATTAATATGCTTCGGTTGAAGGCTTGAAACCCAGAAATACTTGAGAATGGAGGAGCTGCGGTGGCTTTGGTCGCCGGAAATCGCCTTCAAAAGGGAGAACTTTAGAGAAAAATGTGAGATGAAATGAGAAGTGGGAAGTGAAGTGAGGATTCTCACTCCACACTACACTTATATAGGCGAAAAGCTCGGAATACGAGGCGTTTTTAGGCCCATTTAGCCGGGCCCAACCTAAAGGCCCATCTACAAGAAGTATCAGGAACAATCTAGAAGCTCCTGTGGAATTTAAAAAGTCAAAAATCGACCAGAACCTTAATATGGTTCGATCAGAGTCCTGATCGATGCAAAAGAGAGTCCTGATCGATATCTTATTCGAACAGGAGGGAAGAAATCTCCTAAGATCGATCAGAGTCCTGATCGACAGAGAAGAGAGTCCTGATCGATATGCTATTCGAACAGGAGGGAAGAAATCCCCTAAGATCGATCAGAGTCCTGATCGACACAGAAGAGAGTCTTGATCGATATCTTATTCGAACAGGAGGGAAGAAATCCCCTAAGATCGACCAGAGTCCTGATCGACGGAGAACAGAGTCCTGATCGATATTCCATTCGATCAGAATGGTCGAGAGCCATTTAATTCGTTCAGAGTCCTGATCGAAATCGATCAGGATTCGTTCAGAGTCCTGATCGAAATCGATCAGGAATCCTGATCGATTAAGCCCGTGTAGCAATCGACTAGGGTGTCACTTTGAAGGCCAATTCGGTCAGAATCCTGATCGAAATCGATCAGGAATCCTGTCGACCAGAGTGTAAGATCCTGAGCTAATTCGGTCAGGATCCTGATCGATTTTGGCTGCATCCTGATCGATTTTGGCTGCATCCTGATCGATTTTGTCTGCATCCTGATCGATTTCGAATGCATTCTGATCGATTTTAAGGGAAAATTCCAGAAATTAAGGATAAATCCCAGAAATTAAGGGAAAAATCCAGAAATTAAGGGAAAATCCCAGAAATTAAGGGAAAAATCCAGAAATTAAGGGAAAAATCCAGAAATTAAGGATAAATCCCAGAAATTAAGGGAAAATTCCAGAAATTAAGGATAAATCCCAGAAATTAAGGGAAAAATCCAGAAATTAAGGAATAAATCCAGAAATTAAGGATAAATCCCAGAAATTAAGGGAAAATTCCAGAAATTAAGGATAAATCCCAGAAATTAAGGGAAAAATCCAGAAATTAAGGAATAAATCCAGAAATTAAGGATAAATCCCAGAAATTAAGGGAAAATTCCAGAAATTAAGGATAAATCCCAGAAATTAAGGGAAAAATCCAGAAATTAAGGGAAAAATCCAGAAATTAAGGATAAATCCCAGAAAAATAAGGAAAAATTCGTTGTAAACGTGTAGGTCGCTCCACACTTTACGGAAAAACGAAACCCTGTAAGGGAACAAATAGACTTAACTTCTGCGAAACCTATTCAATGTTTCCCAAAAGTTGGGGGGCAAATGATAGGGATAAATAAATTATGATTGTATAATTAAATACTGCAGTAATTGTACAAGTTGTGGGCTGCTAGGCCCAATAAAAAGATATATGAAACTCAGACCAGAAAGGTTAAGCCTGATGGACCAGATCAGGCCTGATGGAATAAAAAAGGCCCAAAAGCCCTAATTATTAATTAATTTCGTAATTAATTAATAAGGGAAAAATCAGCTATTGAGAAGAGTCCCGATAAGGATATAAATCCTTATAGATTAGCCTCAAGGGGACCTAAAAGGATAAGGAATCAGCTTCCTACTTCCTAGGACTCCTAAGTCTATCCTAATTCAGAGGCTTGTCCACCAAGTCTCCTATACCAAGTCCAATTCAAGGACTCCCACATCTATATAAGGGGTCTCACCCCCACCAATCAGAACTACGTTTTTTGGCTTGATTCTCTAATTCACAGAGATACGTAGGCATCTCGTAAAGGCAGATTGAGCCACGAAACACGAGAGCAGCCATTAAAGGCCTTGAGCTCCCGAATCTTAGTATTAAATACAGCAAGTAATAACCTTGATTTCTTATCCATAACAAATAGCCATTTCTTTATGTGCTTTCAAGTTTAAAAAAGAACGAAAGCCAATGGTAATGTATATAAATTAAACATTTTTTCATTTAAAAAACTTTCGTTCCAAAAATGAGATTTTACATTCAAATCATTTACCTTCTTACCTTTTAAAAATTCAGAAGTAAGGGTTAAGAATATTAATTCTGAGAAATTAAATTATAAGAAACTAATAATTAACTAAACATCAAAACGCATATTCACTTGACTCTATAACCTTAAATTGGTTATGAATTTATAAAAAGACACGTTTTGTTTAAAACACTAGTCAATGTATGGTAATATACACACTGTCTTAGCAAATAATAATTCTTTTTTTGTTGGTATATATGTAATGAATTTATTAAGAAAAGAAATACACATAATTTTGGACTTTTGGTCCCCATTCTTTTGTGGAGTGATGAGCACAGTAATTGAGCATATGACAATGTGTTTCAACTTTCGAACATATCATGTGAGCGGAACAATGAAACAATGAATACATGTAAGATAGGGGTGAGTAGAAAACCGCGCAAACCGCAAAAACTGTCTACACTGCACCAATTTGCACCGCAAAACGTGGTTTTTAATTTTCCTGTTACGGTTGCGGTTTGAATTTTTAATAAATCGCGCGGTGCGGTGCGGGTTGGGATTTTAAATTTCTGAAATGCGGTTCAAACCGCACCGCACCGCAATATTTAATATATATATAATACTTATATTTGATGATTCCATTTATTAAGTCTAATTTCATTTAACAATTTAACATACTAGGAGTGCTTGCTTAGTGATCATCTTGTTTCTGTAAGACCAGTTGCTTGCGTGGTGATCATCCTATTTACGTTTCTTCACAAATAATGAGACACATGGTACAAAGTCACCCATTTAATAGTCAACTCATTTAAATGTTGAGTCAAGCTTCTATGTTAAACTTTACAGTGTGGAATTTCTAATTTGTATTATTGAAGAATATTGGCGACTTTGTTATATTATTCGGAAATTTAACTAAATTTAAGTTTTGTATTTATTTAAAATTTTCAAACTTGTAATATATAAACCGCAGTGAATAGCACCATACCGCACCGCATTTTTGTGGTGTGATTTATGCGATTTTTGAGGGTACGCGGTGCGGTTGCGGTTTGGAAATTTGATCAAACCGCATGTGCGGTTTGATTTGTGGTTTGAGGAAAAAACCGCACCGCCCGCACCGCGCTCACCCCTAATCCAAGAGGTTGGTTCATGCATTTTCAAATTCTGTTTGGTTTTAATAATATATTTTTGCTGGACAAGTGTAATCTCAAATGAGCTGAATAATCTATACACAGACTTGAAACTAGTCCACTAAATTTATAATAGTTTAGTTGGATTTTGAAATTTTCTTTCGGCTAATTTTATAAAATTAATAAAATTCGCTACTTTGTTAAAATAAAATTATTTAATATTGTTTGTTTATCTTCGTAGCTAATTTTTTGTTAGTTTATATACTCCGGTAACATTTGGAGGCTAAAAAGCCTACAACAAACTCAACCCACGTAGGGCCATCCAGTCTATCCAGGACAAGAACATAAAATAAAAGGATAAATGGGCCTAATCCAAAATACTTTGATTGTTAGGCTGTCAAAACTGATTCCATTTCTAAAACACTTTTATTGTTAGAAAGCCCAAAAATCTCTCAACCCTGGGTCTAAACCAAAGAATGTTTATGTTTTAAACTAGTCCATTCATGGGCTATTCTGTAAGCAGATAATGGTATCCTGTATCCCCCAATCTAACTGAACTGTAATAGCTCTGCTAGTTGCTTTTACAAGTTACAATAAGACAAGAGCCCTTGCGTTAACGTATCCTTTCTTATAAGTTAGGGGCTTGTGAGGGTAATTCACCTACGAAGCCCGAATAAAAATGTCAGAACATTCAAAAGTTTGTTTACTTTTGGCTAGAACTGGCAATGGTAAAAGGTGTCTTTGGTCTGAAAAATTAAATCGAAATTCATGAAATCGAGATCCGATTTGATATCTGAATCATATAATCTAATAAATATCTGAAAATTGAATTAAACTGATCCAAAAATTACCCGAACCGAAAATTTAACCGAAAATGATATGAAATACTAAATCTGAATATAAAGGAATCGAATAAAACTGAATCATATATAATCCGAATCGAATATGATCCAAAAAAGCAAATTTTACACTTCAAAGTATTTTATGTTCGTGATAACAAAATTATATAATCATATTATTTTGTAAAAGTATATTTTATAATATAATATTAGAAGTAATACATTTAATAAAAAAATATTTTTTTAAGTTTCACAAATTGAAAAGGTAAATAAGTTATGATCCGAAAATATCCGAACTGAATTTAATTCAAACCGAATTTTGCTATTTTTATCCAAATCTTATCCACTTTTAGTCCGAATTAGACCCGAAGTGAATTACATCTAATTTGATGCAAATGAGATCCAGTTATATCATAATCTAAAATTGGAACCGATCCGAAATCGATCCGATTTGAAACCGATCCGGTTATCCGAAACCGATCCGGTTATCCGATTTGCCGGGTGTACTTCTGGCTCTATGCAATGTCCCTATTCTCAATAATTCACTCAAATAATGAAAGAAGATATTTCAGCATAGTATAAAATCAAGAATGAAAGAGCAGTACATAGTATTTCCATTATTTTTTACGTATTCGAGAATAATTCTGGGAAAAGTTCCGAATCTCTAATTAACATTTCTGGCATCATGTACCACCACAACAATGGTCTAAGTGGGAAAAATTCCAGGAAGTAGTTAAAAACTCCAGCTGAGAAACTAATTAAGGAGGAGCAAATTCAGAAGTAAAAAAGGGCATTGAATTATGCAGGGTCACTAGATTATGGGCATACTGGAAGTGTCCCAGATAGGGGCATATCTTTCATAAATGTATTGTCTGATCTGCTTGTGAATCACCACAAAATTACAGTGTACTCTATAGTCTATACACACTCCTCCTTGTTCACAGTAATTATTGTAACCTCAAGTGTCCATTTCGATGCTGCGTTTATCTTTACTGCACTCTCCTTCCATTCGCATTAAACTTACCCCAAAAAAGAGTAAAAGATGAATCTGAAATTAATGATATTGGTCAAAGGTGTTGGTGACTTGTTTGAGTTATTTTTCTGACGTTGCTTACGTAGCAAGTGTATCCCCAGACTGCAGGACATGGGGAGTGGAACTTTATCTTTAAATATTTATTTTGCACTATCATCAATATATATATAAAGGAGGATACGCGTGAGTTTACGTGGCGCTCTAAAATCATCTGAATCTATTTTTCTAAATTTTTCAGAGTTATAGATTTTTTAATAGTACAAAATAAGTTGAAATAGAATTCTAATTTATACATATTTCTACAGTGTTTCTAATTTTTACCGAGTTTTAGATTTTTTTATTTTTACAGAGCTATAGATATTTTAATAGTACAAAGTGAGTTGAAATACAATTCTACAACTCAAACGGTGTTCTAACTCAACCACAAAACGTAAATGGCATCTCCAATATTGAATCACCACTAACATACTTCTACTCATTGTAGTAATGTTGTCACCTAGAGCCAGTAGAAGTACAAATCTCATAACCCTACGGCTTCATCTATAATCACTATATAAGATGTGCAGACCCAAACATAATAACATCAAATTTATTTACAGACCCAACATAATAACAACAAATTTATATTATCAGTTTATTAAAATTTATTGTTAGCGGTACAATGGAGTTCTCTACTTTGAACAATTTAAACAGTACTCATGATAATTGGCAAATCAGGATCCGAATTTGCAGAATGTGGGAGTCAACCAATCCTCAGAAAAATAATGAACTAATTAGTATTGACATGATCCTTATTGATGAACAGGTAAGTACCTACGACATTATATTTTATACAAAATATATTCTTGAGTTTTATATGCTTATATACATTACATTATGTTATAGGAAAATCTCATGCATGCAACAATACGTAAACACTTGGTTCCCCGCTTTAAACATCTGGAGCTGCAAGAAGGTTCTCTATATAACATCCGAAATTTGAAGATTGTACAAGCTATAGGCAGTTACAGGCCTCTCTTCTGTGAATTTAAGGCTCTTTTCTTACCAAATACTGCCCTCCAACTGTTGGAAGAAGAAGCTGTTAAAATATCGTTGCACGAGTTCCAGTTTGTAGTACCTGATATCATTGAAAAACGTTTGAATGATAAGACTATACTCTCAGGTATCTGTAAATTTTATTTACTCACCCACATAAATATAAAATCCTATATATATATATATTGATATATCAAGTTGTATTTCTTTTTGACAATTATGTAGATGTTGTGGGATATTTGGCTGGAATTGGCCCCATTGAAATCGTTGGCAACAATTGGAAAAAACGAGATCTGGAGATTGTAACAAATCAGTAAGTTATATATTTAAAGTACGCACACACATATATTTATTTTGTACTACATTCTAATTACTAGACCCACCTTTATTATTACAATACAACAGCTCGGTCACTGCAACAATTACTCTATGGGGAAAGCTGAGCGAACAATTTGATCCAAAATTTTACAAAGACGAAGATGAGCCTTACATTATAATTGTGACAAGTACAACTGTGAAAAAGTTTCAAGGTAACAATGAATTACATATTTCAGTTTATATATTTGTTAGCTTATATATTTGCAAACCTCATATACTTGCACTGATGTTCAATATCAAACTACACTCACATCACATTATAATTAATATAATATGTATAAATATATTATATTATACGCAGGTGCAATTTGCTTCTCAGCCACAAATAATAGTAAAATATACATGAATTTGGACATTCCATATGTAGTGGCACTGAGGGATAGATTTTAACTGGTCAATTTTCGGAAAATAACTTGCTTTCATTCTTCTATTTAATTTAATATTTAGTCATTTGTATGGATGATATGATTAAAGGTAAGCATCTATGAAATTATAAATTTTTCCATTTACTTTAATGTTAGTGTAATGTTTCACTTTTAAAGCATACTAGCTGAACCTGACAAGTTTTTGAAGTAGAAGTGATTCCGGAGGATGCTAAATTTCATTTATCTGCTCTGTCAACTTAGTATATTTTTAAGATTCTGTTTGAACCTCTTTGAACCTGTTTGGCCTCGCTAAATATATTCTTACAAGTGAAAGTACAATTTAAGAGATACTCAAAACTAATCAATTATTTTCCTAGCAAGAATCGAAACAAACAACACATATGCAGTGATAAAAGGAATCGTAGTATTACATATTCATATGCAAGACAAATGATTTAGGATGCAGTATGTCCATTTCCATAATACAGTTTTCTGTATTTTATTTTATCAAGTTTTCGAGGTCCTCTAATGGTGATTTAGAGAATTCCATTAGAAAGTAAATTCTATTCTAAGTGAATTATGAGAGGTTTTTTATCCGTTAAGAAAATATTAATAAAACATATTTTAATAATCATGTGTTTGACATACTCTGATACAGTGTCTCTTTTTACATAAACAAATTTAGTAAAACTCGATTATCACGTACCTCCTACAAAGTTAAGTTTATATTAATGAATGTACTTATCTTCCCCTTGTAGGCTTATACACTATTGAATTTCAGAAAAAAGGATTGCCACATGCACACATCCTACTTTTCTTGGAATAGACAATGAAAAATCCTACCGCATCGCGGATTGATGAAATTGTAAGTGCTGAAATTCCTGACCCCAATATTGATCCTGATGGGTATGATGCTGTGAAAAAATATATGATTCATGGACCATGTGGCCAACTAAACAAAAACTCTCCATGCATGGTAAAAGGGAAGTGTGCGAGACATTTCCCAAAAAAATCAGTGATCAGACAACAATAGATTCTGAAGGATTCCCGATATACAGGAGGAGGAACAACGACATTCATGTCAAAAAGAAGGATCTCATAATAGACAATCATTTTGTGGTTCCTTACAATCGTAATTTAATTGTCAAATTCGATGCACACATCAATATTGAGGTTTGCAATTACTCAAGATCAATAAAATATTTGTTCAAGTACGTCAATAAAGGGTCTGATAGAGCAAACGTAACACTTGAATCCAGTGACTCGGTAAACCGGATAGATGAGTTCAAAGCTTACCTTGATTGTAGATACATATCTGCCACTGAAGCATGCTGGAGAATTTTCCAGTTTGATATAAATCACAGATATCCGTCGGTTGAGAGATTACCATTTCACCTACCTGGAGAACATTCAGTAATATTTGAAGAAGATAAGTGTGTCGAGAATGTGTTATCCATGCCTGGAGTTGAAAAAACAAAGTTCACAGAGTGGCTAGAGACAAACAAGAATCACGAGGATGCGCGTGAACTAACTTACTCAGATTTTCCAACACGGTGGGTTTGGAACAATCGAGATAAAATATGGACAAGGAGAAAAAAAGGAATATCGATTGGTAGAATGTACTTTGCCCATCCTTCATCCGGGGAGCGATTTTACATGCGAATGCTTCTCAATGTTGTCAAAGGTAGCACTTCCTTCGAATGCATAAGAACAGTAAACAGGGTCAGATATAAAACTTTCAAAGCCGCATGTTATGCTTTAGGGTTATTAGATGATGATAAAGAATGGATTGACTGCTTGAATGAAGCTGCCATATGGGCCAATGGCTATGAATTGCGAAATTTATTTGTCACCATACTAATATACTGTCAGGTTTCCGACGCATCACAACTTTGGAAAAATACCTACACTGCACTATCTGAAGATATGACGTCCTTGCAAAGAAAGAGATTTAGAAATAAAGAACTTCAAATGACCGAAGAACAAGTAGAGGCATACACATTGGTCGAAATTGAAACACTCATGCAAAAGTTGGGAAAAAGCTTGAGAGACATAGATGGGATGCCGTAACCTAACGCATCATTACTGGGAGATTCAAGCAATAGGTTGATAAATGAGGAGTTGGACTACGATACGGAACAACTAAGGGTGCAACATGAAAAATCAGTTATGGCTTTAAATACTTCCCAAAAAAGAGCTTATGAGGCGATATTACAATCTGTTGAGAATGAAGAAGGCCTTTTATTTTTTATCAGCGGACACGGTGGTACTGGTAAAACCTTTCTATGGAATACAATCATTTCAAACCTAAGATCAAGATCGAAAATAGTTTTTCCAGTTGCAACCGCAGGAATTGCAGCATTGTTGATGCCCAATGGCAGGACTGCGCATTCACGATTTCATATTCCAATTGACGTCACAGCGGAATCAACTTGTGAAATCCGACACGAGAGCCAATTAGCCAAACTTCTATTAAAGACCTCTTTGATCATTTGGGATGAAGCACCCATGGCAAATAAATTCTGTTTCGAAACTTTAGACAGGACCTTGAGGGATATTCTAAGAACCAGATTTGAGAATAGTATTGACAAACCATTTGGTGGGCTAACGGTAGTATGTGGGGGCGATTTTCGTCAAACATTACCCGTCATACCAAAAGGCACAAGAGCTGATATCATTGATGCTTCCTTAACTTCATCTCATTTATGGCCATTTTTTAAGTTATACGAGTTGAACCAGAACATGAGGCTCCATAATGACAGCCTAACTAAGACTGATGCGGACAAAATAGCAACCTTTGACAAATGGTTGTTACAAGTAGGAAACGGAACAGTTTATGACGATGTTGATAATAAATTAGTCAAAATACCATCAGATTTATGCGGTGACGCCTGTGGAGATCCAATGAAGTCAATAGTACAATCTATTTATCCCTCTCTTTTATAGAACTATAATGATCCTGTATACTTAACGGAACGGGCGATACTGACACCGAAGAATGAAATGGTGCATGAGTTGAATGACATGATTATGGATATGATTCCTGGAGAAAGCAGGACATACTTGAGCTCAGACAGTATATGTAAAGCAAGTATGAAAACTGATCAAAATGAACTTTTGT
Source organism: Apium graveolens (assembly GCF_009905375.1). Classification (NCBI taxonomy): domain Eukaryota; kingdom Viridiplantae; phylum Streptophyta; class Magnoliopsida; order Apiales; family Apiaceae; genus Apium; species Apium graveolens. The sequence continues at coordinate 101,955,066 of NC_133649.1, forward strand.
ATCCGGTCGAGTTCCTAAATAGCTTAAAGTTCAACGGGGTCCCAAATCATGACATACAACTCAAGGAAGGTACGCCGATAATGCTACTCAGAAATTTAAACCAGTCGGAAGGATTGTGCAACGACACTAGATTGATTATTACACGTCTGGGTAAATGGTCAATTCGGGCAGATATTATATCGGGCACAAATGTTGGCCAAAACATTACAATTCCACGCATTATTATGTCTCCAAATGAATCAAGATGGCCATTCAAGCTTAACCGGAGACAACTCCCCGTAGCACCATGTTTCGCCATGACGATAAATAAAAGTCAGGGGCAAACTCTCAAGCATGTCGGCTTGTATTTGCCGAGCCAAGTTTTTAGCCATGGCCAGTATTACGTCGCTATATCTCGAGTGACCTCAAGAGAAGGACTGACCATAGTAAATGCTGATGACGAGATGGAGGATAAGACTTTCGTAAAGAACATTGTTTACAGAGAAGTATTTCAAAATATTTGGCCATCCAACAGTAGCACACAGGTATGTTATTATGTTTGCTCCAAACCTATTAAAAATAATCTATCTATATGAAAAACTATTCTATCTCATGCACATATATTAACTCAGTTAGGATTCAATCTGCATATTGTTTAAACACATTTTTTCTTAATAATCATGCGTTACCTCTTTCTTCTTGCATAAATTTAATGATTTCTTAATCACAAATCATTATCGTGAATAAATCAGTGCTATATAGGCATATTAATTTTGTAAATACTCTTAAATGCATAAGCCTGTAAGAAAAAATTTGAAATTTTATTATTAGAGTGTTTAATTGAATATCTATTGTTTCTCAGATTAAATATTCAATATGAAATCCTTGGACTATCTTAACATAATATATCTGTGCAAAAATGATACATAATTGATCTTTAATCTATCTCATATATTGATACTTGATTTAAGGTGTCTAATTCGCAGAATGATTCTTATTTGGGGAGTCCTGCAGAATCCGATTATTACATGCAAACGTCATGATAAGGTCAAAATCAGTACTAAATGGTAAAAATGCAGAGCTGTCCAACAGAATAGTATACCACATAGTTTGCAAAACAGTATGATAGCATCAGAATATTTAAATGATTGTGTTATCTGGTTTTGCTCATCTTTGTCGACACTGACATTTGTATTGATTTGAGTTTTTAATTTTCCAGATATTTTGCAAATGACTTTTGTATTTGATATGCTAGTTTCTACCAAATTTTACAAACTCCTCCTTTCATAGCCTAATTTTTTTCTACAACACCCGGGCTCAAGGATGGTTCTTTTATTCCATGAAATGCATCATTCATGTTAACAAATAGTTTGCAAGTAATTAGATATATTTTAGTAATTTTCTTGGACGTATGGAAGGACTTCTATTGATGCAGCTATACTTTGGATCTTCTAAAATTTAAAGTTAAATTAGTCTTGGAATGTACAGATTATATAATTATCTACTATGCAATCATGAAGTTGTGGTGGCATCCTTCATTGCCGTGCTTTTGATCTTCATGTTCATGATTGTGTTCTCTGGTTTTGCTCTTCTTTGACAAAACCAAATTTTGGATTGATTAGAGATGTTTTGATGCTTACACTACATACTTTTAAATGTATTTGTTGGTGCTTTAGTCTCATACTTCTTCTACTGTTCATAAATGCTCGACCCTAACCCAAGCACCAGGATATTTATTGCTAAAATTATAAAAAAATCATGATCCCATAGAGGGTATGATTCCAAGGCCAGAAGAGGTGAAATGGAAATGACAGAACCAGCACGTAATGATGTTGATGTTTTTGGCCCTCATCATAATAGCAACAGCGTGGTTGAAGCAAAGAAAGAAGTGGAGAAACTTGGCAACTTAAATGTTTTCCAAATCATATGACTTTCACCTGGATTTGATTTGACTGATCTTTTTAAGAAAAATTGCAAAATAAACAAGTAAGGTTTACATCTGCACAGCCAGCAAAGACTATCATCGATAAGCTGGAGGATGTGGCTAGAAGACTGAGGTAAAAAGTGGTGAAGAAATATGCAGGATTGTTGAAGATGGAAAATTCTAAGACCGGAAAGGTGTCCAGGCCATTGGTGCTGAGATATTTGAAATTACTTCTTCTTTTCATTTGATCGAGTTGAAAAAAATTGGCAGAGAAAGCTTGGAATATCGGAGACACCTTGGAATATCAGAAGACACCAGGCCAGGGCTGGAAGACATTTTATTGAGTTGGCAGGGTGATTTAGCAGAACCCGAGTAATAATAAATTTGCAGGTAGCTCACCTGATAATTTGTAAAACAACGGTCTCTATTAATATGCAATGTCTTAATCTTTATGTTAACTCTTAAATTTTGATTTTTCTTCAAATCAACAATTATAAGTCTGAATGATTGGTCTCTCTATACTTTTGTTGTTTGTGCACATATTATAGATACTAGCTTATGACCCGTGCGATGCACATATTGCTTTTAACACTTGAATGATTTTTAATAATATAATTATATCTTAAAATTATTATATTTTGATATATATTTTCAATAGTTGAAAAATAAATTGAAGAAAATAATAAGTTCTAATAATAAATGTTGTATGATAATTTGAGACTTGTGTGACGACCTCAATCTCGGGGTTAGGAAATGAGGACTCACACACCTCTAATCTACTAATTAAATATGCATAAACCCCGATTAACTACTAACAGGATCAACAGGATAAAGTATGAGACAAGATTACAACTACCAATCACCGAATATAACTTACAAACCCAAAATATTATTAAATAATCAATATCGATTATGGCTGGGAACCGACAGATAACCCATTGTATCTTTAAACACCTCTTTACTAGGCGCGAGCTCACTCATAACCTGTACTACCTGCTCTGGCAACTGGAAGCCCTCAACACGGTAGGGACCACCAGGTACGCTCTTACGAGCAGTGCGCCTAAGCCTGGCCATCTTCTTGCTTAACTGCCATGGTTAGATTAAGACAAAACAATGAGTATAAAACTCAGCAAGTAACTAAATAGCAGTTCTACAATAACAATTCTCAATATGCTTTGAACAAACTAGGGCATTCTGTTTTAGCTAATCTAGGTGGCAGATTTCCGTATATTCATTTTTTTTTGCTTTCTTTGAGATAAGGAAAGGTATCTGAAGAATAACTGGGCTTTCAAGAAACAAGGCTCGAAACAGGATGAAAGCCGACATTCAACACAAATCATTATAGGATCAAAATAGATCTTTCGGTAGAGGAAAGCAACAGTATTTCAAGATATAGAATCATTCATATGATTCTGAGCTCTAAGCTCCACCATAATATAATCAACTCTTTTCAAAACAGTATAAACCATTTTCATTTCCAAAAATCAATTTACTGAATAAAATTTTCAGTTCCTTTTCTTAAATAATCATTTAGAACCCTTGATTGGATCACTTATCTTTCCATTTCATTATATACGGGTGATCAGCCCGTATCGACCTCCATTCCGGTCTTTAAGGTACCATTCGGCATAATTTCAGCCTTAAATTGGACTAGTCCCACTAGCCTCTTACCATGACTGGACTAGTCCCACTAGCCTCTTACGTCTCAATCCAATCCATCAGGAATTCATTTGGAAAACCTTGAGTTGGAAAACAATAGGTTTTCTAAAATTCATTTTATCATTACCAAGCCTTTGAAATCATTCGGACTCTTTCAAGTCGAAACTCATTCTTAATTCAGATTTTTAAAGAAACAAAGTTCAGGGAGTGAATCAAAGATACGCAAGGAACAATTCTCAAGAATTCTGTATCAAGGTTAATAAGGTACTAAATTTGAAGGATCAGAAATAACTTAGGGATCATTAGGGCGATCAAGAGAAACAGGGTATCATTAAACAGAGTTAACCAAGATAATTAAAGGTTCAATATGATCATGGCATTATAGGAAACTTGAACAGAAAGGCAGATTATCAACGGGTGAAATCAATAGGATTATCAATAACAGGTTATCAAGAACAAAGGGTACTTCAAATCAATATCAGGGTTTCATAAAGCAAGGGTTTCATACTTTAACAGTTCAATACTCTACATGGTATGAACAACATTTCCTTTATAATCATTTACACAAGTAATCAGAGTTACTTGCCTGAAATTGCTTTCTTGAGGGTTGAACTACTGCCACCTAATATACTTTTCCCTTTCCTAGCCCGAATGCCCTCACGCTCCGAATCTACAATAAAACCAGAAATCTTAATTAGATTTCCAACTCTCGTTCCCGGAATGATCACTCTATACGATAACTCGATTATATTTTTGACTCGAACTATACGAGTATAGCTTATACAAATAAGCACACAGCACATAGCACATAGCACAATTCTTTCTCGTAGTTTTTATATCCTTATATACCTAGCAATCAAAGCATACTCGCTTGACCTAGGCTATTTCTTAAATCACTCTAACACTACTCTTTTACGAGTACTAGACACATTTTCAACCAAACATTTACGTGCATACTATCACTTTTATCAATCGACTTAATTCCCTTTTCTTTTATTCCTTAATTCGAATCAAAACATCAAGCAAAATCAAAGATTTTCACCTATAACACTCAATCATTCTTTCAATTACCAAAATCAAGTTTTGACCTTTATTTCTTATGGCCTATTCGGCCTTATTGCAAATACCCACCATAAAATCAATCAAATACTCACTTTAATTCACATAAACACGTATCTCAATTAACAACCTTTAAAGAACCACTCTCCTTTCTTTTAATCATAGAAATCCGAACCATAATTATACATATACAATCAAATTTCTCAAAATTACACCATACAACTTTAGTTCTAACATGATTCCACATTTAAACTAGCACCATTTTCTTGATCAACAACCATTCGAACCAAAACATACATACATGCTCACATGCAATTCAATGTTAACTTAGCACAATATCAAACACTTTATCTTTATCACGTAAGCCAACTAAGTTCCTTAACACAATTGATTTTTATCTAAATTACAACATACATCCATTCATTCATCAAATTAATCTATTTTAACTCAATTTCATTCGGCAATACCTCAAATTCACATCCCAAGGACAAATCATTGACATGCACATCTTGATCCTTTTTAAAACTAACATGCAATCACTTTTAGTCCATTTATACTTAGTGTTTACCAAGATTATCCAACAAAAATCAATTTCCTTTCTTATTAATCACAAAAAATCGAACCTAAACTTAGCATGCAACAATATTTTCATTCCTTTTTTAATCTAATAACAATCCCTCATCATTTTAAACAAGTTAATTCAAATCAAACAACCTTAAAGATTAAAACCATTCGGCCTTTTTCAAAAACAATCATGCAACTTGATATTCTTAATTCTTGAATCACAAATCCACCTATATTTCAACATCAAATCAATGACTCATGCATTTCAATATAATCAACTTGATTTCCTTAAAATAGTAAGGGCCATTCGGCCTTTTAATCAAAACACCACATGCAAACATAAATAAGTGATCTTAAGGTTCCAGAGCTCAGTTTTTAACATCATAGCTCACCACCGGTTCACCGGAGTTCATCACCGGTGGCGGTGGCTTCACGGTGGTGCCCTCATTCGAGGGTGTCCAACCACGAAACCCCCGATTTCTCAAAAGAAATGTATCAACACCACATGCAAACTGATTTCAGCACAATAATCATAGGATACGAACTAATCAAGCAAGCCCTCGGTTCTTGGCTCAAAACCGAACCCAAAAACATACACACACTTCGGCATGCAAGCACCAATACACACATGCACATACTTCTACCTACACATAAGTGTTTATCATGAAGAATTAAGGATAATTGATGAGTTTGATAAAGGAAAATGGAAGGATACCGAGAGAAATTGATGAGAGAGCCGAGAGAGAGTTGCTCGAGTGAGAGAGAGAGAGTGAAAGAAAAAGAGGAGAGAAAAGAGTGAGTGCACGGAAAAGAAAGAAGAAAATGGGGAGGAAGGAGTAATTTATACTCCACCAACACAAGGGCAAAATGGTAATCTAATAACTCCCTTTTTAATTTACATTTTGTTTCTCTTTTTAATGTCGAGAATTATTGAAAATGACAATTTTAACACGTAGGTCTCGAAATTAGCTTTTCATCCATTACTCATAATAAGAATTTGAGCGAGCAGTTGATTTTATATGAATTTCGCAAACTCGCTTTAATAAATACCTTTTCCACATAAAATCAATTTAAAAATACAAAGACCCACAATTAAATTCACTTATCATTTTTAAAAAGTCTCTAAGACCTCTACGAAGATAACAGAACGAATCCCATGTTTTTATCCATATCAGATGATTTTATAAAAATGCACGAAGGTTAAATAAACCCTTATGTAAATCACATAATTCCTTTAAAATTCACAGAAATTAACACAGAACATATAATCATGCACACAGTCAAGCAATCACACACATATAGTCACATAACGACTCAGGTCTGATCATAGAATCTATCCCTCTTTAATCTTTATTCTCTTTTTACGCGTACCGGGTCACGTTCAGCCTGACGGCCCGACGCTCAGTATTTCGAATACGCTTCTCATTACCTTTGCCAATCAACACGTCTCTTAAGACGAAATACTTCATTCATTTACTTCACATATAATTCACATTTTATATTATTTAATTTTCATACTAGGACGGGTTCCGTTCTACCTGACGGCCCGAAACCACAGCTTGACTTTTAAGCCGACTCTTTAAATTGGAACGTTTTTATCCACGCTCCTTAACTCTAGTATACAGATAAGATAAATAATCACCACTTAATCACATAATCTCATCACATAACACATACTTTACTTTCTTAATTACGACGCAAAATTCTCGGTCGTTACAATCTACCCTCCTTAAAAGGATTCTGTCCCCAGAATCTAATCTAAGCAAATAGATGGGGATACTTTTCTTTCATTTCGCTTTCTAATTCCCAGGTCGATTCCTCGACTAGTGGATTTCTCCACAACACTCTAACTAGAGGTACAACTTTATTTCTAAGCGTCCTTTCTTTTCGATCCAAAATTCGCACTGGTTGTTCCACATAGGACAAATCTGGTTGGATTTCTACTGGTTCCAACTCGATCACATGGCTCGCATCAGCATTATACTTCTTCAGGAGAGATACATGAAATACATTGTGCAGATGTTGCATTTGCGGAGGTAGCGCTAATTCATACGCCACTTTCCCAACTTGTCGCAATACTTCAAATGGTCCAATGTACCTTAGACTTAGCTTTCCTTTCTTTCCAAATCGAGTTAAACCTTTCCAAGGAGATATCTTCAACAAGACCTTGTCTCCAGTTTTGAATTGCACATCTTTCCACTTTTGATTCGCGTACTTTGCCTGTCGGTCTTAAGCTGCAATTAGTCTCTTTCGTATCATTTCAACTTTTTCCTTCGTTTGCTGCACTAGCTCGGGGCCAATTAACTTGCGCTCACCAACTTCATCCCAATAAGTAGGGGATCTACACTTTCTTCCATACAACGCTTCATAAGGCGGCATGCCAATACTTGCATGATAACTGTTGTTGTAGGAAAACTTAACTAAGGGCAAATGATCGTCCCAATTTCCTTTGAAATCTATTGCGCAGGTTCGCAACATATCCTCAATTGTCTGAATTGTCCTTTCACTTTGTCCGTCTGTCTGCGGATGATATGCCGTACTCATTTTCAATTTCGTTCCCAAATGATCATGGAATTGTCGCCAAAATCTCGAATTAAACCTTGGATCTCTATCAGACACGATAGATACAGGAACTCCGTGACGCATCACGATTTCATCCAGATACATTTTGACCAGCTTCTCTAATAAAAACCTTTCGTTTATCGGCAAGAAATGTGCTGACTTTGTCAGTCGATCAATTACCACCCAAATCACATCATGATTAGACTTGGTTTTAGGTAATCCTACCATGAAATCCATTGCGATATGTTCCCATTTCCATTCAGGTATATCCAGTGGCTGAAGCAATCCACTTGGCCTTTGATGTTCCGCTTTAACTCTTTGGCACGTGTAACATTTGCTTAACCATTCTGCAATTTCCTTTTTCATGTTTGGCCACCAAAAATTTCCTTTCAAATCCTGGTACATCTTCGTACTTCCAGGGTGAATTGAAAATCTCGAGTTATGCGCTTCTTGCAAAATCTCGTGCTTTAGTTCCACAACATCAGGTATCCAAATACGTGAGTTAACACGGTATATCCCTTTTCCATCCTTTTGAGCTTTAATTTCTTCTCCCGTCAACTTATTCCTTTCGCGATTCATCACTTGCTCTTGACAGCATCTAATCTTTTCCAAAATTTCAGGTTGAAACAGCATTGCATAAATGGCTTCACCTCCACATTCTGGAGTCTGCACCACTATTTCCATCTTTTCAAAGTCCTTGATTAATTCTTCTGATGACGTTAACATATTCAACTTTTCCTTTCGACTTAAAGCATCGGCTACCACATTTGCCTTTCCAGGATGATAGTTTATCGCGCAATCGTAATCTTTGATTAATTCCAACCACCTTCTTTGTCGCATATTCAGTTCTTTCTGAGTAAAGATATACTTTAAGCTCTTATGGTCCGTATAAATCTCGCACTTTTCCCCGTACAAATAATGCCTCCAAATCTTAAGGGCAAACACTATTGCTACCAATTCCAAATCGTGCGTTGGATACTTTTGCTCGTGCGGTTTGTTGCCTTGACGCGTATGCTATCACCTTCTCGTGTTGCATTAACACGCATCCAAGTCCTTTATAGGAAGCATCACTGAATATCACAAATTCACCTTTATCATCTGGTAATACCAACACAGGGGCGGTTACCAATCTCTTCTTTAACTCTTGGAAACTTTCCTCACACTTTTCTGTCCAAACAAACTTCTCATTCTTCCTCGTCAATTTTGTCAATGGAACTGCGATCTTTGAGAAATCTTGCACAAATCTTCTATAGTATCCGGCTAATCCCAGAAAACTTCTGACTTCCGTCGGAGTCTTGGGTCTTTCCCAATTCATTACAGCTTCTATCTTAGCTGGGTCCACTTTAATTCCTTCTTTATTAACTACATGACCAAGAAATTGCACTTCTTTTAGCCAAAATTCACACTTTAAAAACTTTGCATACAGCTTCTCTTTTCGCAGAATTTCCAAGGAAATCCTCAATTGCTCCTTATGATCTTCCTCCGTTTTGGAATAAATAAGTACATCGTCAATAAACACAATCACGAACTTGTCCAAATACTGCTTGAACACTCTGTTCATAAGATCCATAAATGCAGCTGGCGCATTCGTTAAGCCAAATGCCATCACCAAAAACTCATAATGTCCGTATCTTGTTCGGAACGCTGTCTTGGGTATATCTTCCGCTTTGATCTTTAGTTGATGATACCCAGATCTTAAATCAATCTTTGAGAAACACGAAGCTCCTTTCAATTGGTCAAACAGTCATCGATCCGTGGTAGAGGGTACTTATTCTTGATCATCAACTTATTCAGTTCACAGTAATCGATACATAATCGCATACTTCCATCCTTCTTCTTTACAAACAACACTGGTGCGCCCCACGGGGATACACTCGGTCGGATTACTCCTTTGTCCAACAATTCTTGCAACTGGGCTGCCAATTCCTTCATTTCAACCGGAGCCATGCGATAGGGAGCTTTCGACACTGGTTCCGTACCAGGAGCCAATTCAATCGTAAACTCGATCTCTCTGTCTGGAGGTAGTCCAGGCAATTCATCAGGAAACACGTCCGGAAAATCTCTTACTACCGGAATATCATCGATCCTTACAGATTCTTTCTCTACATCCACGACATGATCCAAATAAACTTCGCATCCTTGACGCATTAATCTTCTCGCCTCAATAACTGTTAGAAATTTCTTCTCTTGCCTCTTTCCTTTAAATATCACTTCCTCACCATCCTTGGTTTTTAACTTCACTTTCTTACTTTTACACTCTATTTGCGCCTCATGATTTGACAACCAATCCATTCCTAGAATAACCTCAAATTCTCCTAACTTAAAAGGAATTAAGTCAGCAGAAAAGTGCCGACCTTCTATAGACACATCACAATCGGGACAAATCTTATTAACAACAACTTTCTCTTGATTTGCTACCTCTATAATCAAATTAGGCTCTAGAGGGTACGCAACACAATTTAACTTATCAAGAATGCCTTCAGAAATAAAAGATCTGGTTGCTCCAGAATCCATCAAAACTTTTACTTCTACTGAGTTTATAACAAGCATACCTGCTACCACGTCCACATCTTGCACCGCATCTTTCATTGACATGTTAAAGGTCCTAGCTCTGGGTTGAGCTGATGGTGCTGGGAGAGACGGCGGTCCAGCAATTCTGAGAACATTAGCCTTCTGCACAGGCTCCTTGCAATTTCTAGCCATATGGCCTACCTTGCCACACTTGAAACAAGCCAAATCAGGCTTCCTTATTTCATTTGAACATTCTGAAGAATAATGCCCCTTCTGGTTGCACTTAAAACATGTTATATCCAGCTTATTACACCTCCCCGGGTGTCTCTTTCCACAGTTCCTGCATTCTTTCATCTGGGGCCTGCTATCCTTTCCCGGTTGTCCAGCTTTCTGGAAACGGTTCTTCTGAGCTCCATTCCCGGATCTAAACTTCTGAAACTTTTTGTTCTGACCTCCACCATTCTTTCCAAACTTTCCTCTGAACTTGAAACTTCCTTGCTCTTGCTCAGAGCTTTCAAACTTCCTCTTTCTTCCTTCATTTTCTCTTCGAGCAGCTTCCCGCTCACCTTCCACTATCATTGCCTTCTGAACCAAGGCAGCATAGTTCTTAATCTCCAACATTGCTATTTGACTCCTAATCCACGGCTTAAGTCCCTGCTGGAACCTCTTAGCCTTCTTTGCTTCAATATTCACGTATTCTGGCACGAACCTTGCCAACTCCGAAAACTTCACCTCATATTCTGCTACCGACATTTCCTCCTGTCTAAGATCCAAAAATTTCATCTCCAACTGATCTTGCATATAACTTGGCAAATATTTTTCCAAAAACATCTCAGTAAACTTCTCCCAAGATAAGTCTTTGCCTTCCAACAACGCCTTAGAAGACTCCCACCAGAAACTTGCTTCATCCCTCAAATAATAACTTGCGTACTGAGCCTTCTTATCGTCCTTAACTTCGGCTAGCTCAAAGGCTTTTTCCATCTCTCTCAACCACGACTGTGCTTTAATCGGATCTGACAAACCTAAGAACTCTGGAGGGTGAACAGATTGAAAGTGCTTGAAATTTCCAACTTTTGGGGCCACAGGTTGTTGCATAATCTGAGCAAGTCTGCTCATCAAAGTGGTTTCTGGGTTTATTTCTGGGTCTTGGGTGGGAATTTCTTCTTCTTGGTGATCTGGTGAGTTGGCCATTTCTTACAAACCTGATTGAGCAATTACTTAGCAATACGATAGCATGGCATATATAACAACAATTTTTATGAAATCTCTTTTGTGGGTTTTAAGTTTTACCCAATTTGCACATGCAATCCTATTACTACATAATTCTCATATCAGTGTTATTTTATCATGGCACGGAATAGGGTTTTACGATCTTTAGACATGGTTGTATGAAAATATGGTTGTATTTAAAACATGGCATTGAGAACAGTTTATAAGATAAACAAGGTGCACAAAGGAAAGCAAGATAATAGATTTATTTAAATCAAGGGTTACATAGGAAATATTCTGGATTTTAAGGTTCTGAAACAAGGTACAATAAATAGCAGGGTTAAACAGAGGAAAAATTGGAAAACATCCCCCTATCTACCCCTAACTTCCAACTACTACTATTACTACACTGGTCTGAAATACAACAAGATAAATGAAAAAGGGATCCCGGCATCTGACCAAGTATCCCAAAGCCTACCGGCGCTGAAAACAACAACAACAATCTACGGGCTCAACCAACAGTCCCGTCTAATCATCTAGGATCTCTCTCAACATAACCAACATCTAGCGAATGATCTTATACAGCCTCCGGGCCTCAGCATCAGCATCACTAGTGGATGGTCCCTCATCCAATCTCCTCCTGGCAACCTGCTCCACCATCTTCACTCAAACTCGCCACTCATCATCCATAACAGAAGCACTCTGCCTAGACTCCCTGGCTAGTCTATCCACCAAAGCTCCTAACTCAGGAATGCGGGAGTACACAAAGTCTCGGTCCTGGGCTAACTTGCCACCAATACTGACAGGAACAGTCTTAGGCATCTCCGACTCTGGATCAGGGGCAGGGGTCTCTGAATCAAGCCTCAAGGGTGAAATCTGCATGGGGATCTCACTACTCTCAGAAGGGTCCTCCTCTGGGTCTGAACTAACATATACAGGCTCCTCTGGAGAGGGTGGAATAGGGTCCACAGGGGTACCAGTCAAGCTAATCTCTGAGTCTGAGTCACTACCACTACTAGGATCCTGAGAGAAAACATAAAACAACAACCAAGAAACAATGTTAGGGTCAAATAAAGCTTCCAGCTAACTCACACCCTAACTCTAGTTTCTGCTTTACCAATCAGACACTTTCCTTAGACTATACCTAATAGTCTAACTCAACTCTACATGAGTCGAACTCTTTCGCGATATAGATATATTCCCAAAATACCCTTTTTTTTTAAAACCTAACTTGTCTCAGGGACTAGATCCTGTAGCTCTGATACCAACTTGTGACGACCTCAATCTCGGGGTTAGGAAATGAGGACTCACACACCTCTAATCTACTAATTAAATATGCATAAACCCCGATTAACTACTAACAGGATCAACAGGATAAAGTATGAGACAAGATTACAACTACCAATCACCGAATATAACTTACAAACCCAAAATATTATTAAATAATCAATATCGATTCCGGCTGGGAACCGACAGATAACCCATTGTATCTTTAAACACCTCTTTACTAGGCACGAGCTCACTCATAACCTGTACTACCTGCTCTGGCAACTGGAAGCCCTCAACACGGTAGGGACCACCAGGTACGCTCTTACGAGTAGTGCGCCTAAGCCTGGCCATCTTCTTGCTTAACTGCCATGGTTAGATTAAGACAAAACAATGAGTATAAAACTCAGCAAGTAACTAAATAGCAGTTCTACAATAACAATTCTCAATATGCTTTGAACAAACTAGGGCATTCTGTTTTAGCTAATCTAGGTGGCAGATTTCCGTATATTCATTTTTTTTTTGCTTTCTTTGAGATAAGGAAAGGTATCTGAAGAATAACTGGGCTTTCAAGAAACAAGGCTCGAAACAGGATGAAAGCCGACATTCAACACAAATCATTATAGGATCAAAATAGATCTTTCGGTAGAGGAAAGCAACAGTATTTCAAGATATAGAATCATTCATATGATCAACAATTTCAGGAATCAGGTTTCTGAGCTCTAAGCTCCACCATAACATAATCAACTCTTTTCAAAATAGTATAAACCATTTTCATTTCCAAAAATCAATTTACTGAATAAAAGTTTCAGTTCCTTTTCTTAAATAATCATTTAGAACCCTTGATTGGATCACTTATCTTTCCATTTCATTATATACGGGTGATCAGCCCGTATCGACCTCCATTCCGGTCTTTAAGGTACCATTCGGCATAATTTCAGCCTTAAATTGGACTAGTCCCACTAGCCTCTTACCATGACTGGACTAGTCCCACTAGCCTCTTACGTCTCAATCCAATCCATCAGGAATTCATTTGGAAAACCTTGAGTTGGAAAACAATAGGTTTTCTAAAATTCATTTTATCATTACCAAGCCTTTGAAATCATTCGGACTCTTTCAAGTCGAAACTCATTCTTAATTCAGATTTTTAAAGAAACAAAGTTCAGGGAGTGAATCAAAGATACGCAAGGAACAATTCTCAAGAATTCTGTATCAAGGTTAATAAGGTAATAAATTTGAAGGATCAGAAATAACTTAGGGATCATTAGGGTGATCAAGAGAAACAGGGTATCATTAAACAGAGTTAACCAAGATAATTAAAGGTTCAATATGATCATGGCATTATAGGAAACTTGAACAGAAAGGCAGATTATCAACGGGTGAAATCAATAGGATTATCAATAACAGGTTATCAAGAACAAAGGGTACTTCAAATCAATATCAGGGTTTCATAAAGCAAGGGTTTCATACTTTAACAGTTCAATACTCTACATGGTATGAACAACATTTCCTTTATAATAATTTACACAAGTAATCAGAGTTACTTGCCTGAAATTGCTTTCCTGAGGGTTGAACTACTGCCACCTAATATACTTTTCCCTTTCCTAGCCCGAATGCCCTCACGCTCCGAATCTACAATAAAACCAGAAATCTTAATTAGATTTCCAACTCTCGTTCCCGGAATGATCACTCTATACGATAACTCGATTATATTTTTGACTCGAACTATACGAGTATAGCTTATACAAATAAGCACACAGCACATAGCACATAGCACAATTCTTTCTCGTAGTTTTTATATCCTTATATACCTAGCAATCAAAGCATACTCGCTTGACCTAGGCTATTTCTTAAATCACTCTAACACTACTCTTTTACGAGTACTAGACACATTTTCAACCAAACATTTACGTGCATACTATCACTTTTATCAATCGACTTAATTCCCTTTTCTTTTATTCCTTAATTCGAATCAAAACATCAAGCAAAATCAAAGATTTTCACCTATAACACTCAATCATTCTTTCAATTACCAAAATCAAGTTTTGACCTTTATTTCTTATGGCCTATTCGGCCTTATTGCAAATACCCACCATAAAATCAATCAAATACTCACTTTAATTCACATAAACACGTATCTCAATTAACAACCTTTAAAGAACCACTCTCCTTTCTTTTAATCATAGAAATCCGAACCATAATTATACATATACAATCAAATTTCTCAAAATTACACCATACAACTTTAGTTCTAACATGATTCCACATTTAAAATAGCACCATTTTCTTGATCAACAACCATTCGAACCAAAACATACATACATGCTCACATGCAATTCAATGTTAACTTAGCACAATATCAAACACTTTATCTTTATCACGTAAGCCAACTAAGTTCCTTAACACAATTGATTTTTATCTAAATTACAACATACATCCATTCATTCATCAAATTAATCTATTTTAACTCAATTTCATTCGGCAATACCTCAAATTCACATCCCAAGGACAAATCATTGACATGCACATCTTGATCCTTTTTAAAACTAACATGCAATCACTTTTAGTCCATTTATACTTAGTGTTTACCAAGATTATCCAACAAAAATCAATTTCCTTTCTTATTAATCACAAAAAATCGAACCTAAACTTAGCATGCAACAATATTTTCATTCCTTTTTAATCTAATAACAATCCCTCATCATTTTAAACAAGTTAATTCAAATCAAACAACCTTAAAGATTAAAACCATTCGGCCTTTTTCAAAAACAATCATGCAACTTGATATTCTTAATTCTTGAATCACAAATCCACCTATATTTCAACATCAAATCAATGACTCATGCATTTCAATATAATCAACTTGATTTCCTTAAAATAGTAAGGGCCATTCGGCCTTTTAATCAAAACACCACATGCAAACATAAATAAGTGATCTTAAGGTTCTAGAGCTCAGTTTTTAACATCATAGCTCACCACCGGTTCACCGGAGTTCATCACCGGTGGCGGTGGCTTCATGGTGGTGCCCTCATTCGAGGGTGTCCAACCACGAAACCCCCGATTTCTCAAAAGAAATGTATCAACACCACATGCAAACTGATTTCAGCACAATAATCATAGGATACGAACTAATCAAGCAAGCCCTCGGTTCTTGGCTCAAAACCGAACCCAAAAACACACACACACTTCGGCATGCAAGCACCAATACACACATGCACATACTTCTACCTACACATAAGTGTTTATCATGAAGAATTAAGGATAATTGATGAGTTTGATAAAGGAAAATGGAAGGATACCGAGAGAAATTGATGAGAGAGCCGAGAGAGAGTTGTTCGAGTGAGAGAGAGAGAGAGTGAAAGAAAAAGAGGAGAGAAAAGAGTGAGTGCACGGAAAAGAAAGAAGAAAATGGGGAGGAAGGAGTAATTTATACTCCACCAACACAAGGGCAAAATGGTAATCTAATAACTCCCTTTTTAATTTGCATTTTGTTTCTCTTTTTACTCAAATGTAACAAAATTCAAAATAAAAATATTTCTCTCTCGGAAAGTCGAGAATTATTGAAAATGACAATTTTATCACGTAGGTCTCGAAATTAGCTTTTCATCCATTACTCATAATAAGAATTTGAGCGAGCGGTTGATTTTATATGAATTTCGCAAACTCGCTTTAATAAATACCTTTTCCACATAAAATCAAATTAAAAATGCAAAGACCCACAATTAAATTCACTTATCATTTTTAAAAAGTCTCTAAGACCTCTACGAAGATAACAGAACGAATCCCATGTTTTTATCCATCTCAGATGATTTTATAAAAATGCACGAAGGTTAAATAAACCCTTATGTAAATCACATAATTCCTTTAAAATTCACAGAAATTAACACAGAACATATAATCATGCACACAGTCAAGCAATCACACACATATAGTCACATAACGACTCAGGTCTGATCATAGAATCTATCCCTCTTTAATCTTTATTCTCTTTTTACGCGTACCGGGTCACGTTCAGCCTGACGGCCCGACGCTCAGCATTTCGAATACGCTTCTCATTACCTTTGCCAATCAACACGTCTCTTAAGACGAAATACTTCATTCATTTACTTCACATATAATTCACATTTTATATTATTTAATTTTCATACTAGGACGGGTTCCGTTCTACCTGACGGCCCGAAACCACAGCTTGACTTTTAAGCTGACTCTTTAAATTGGAACGTTTTTATCCACGCTCCTTAACTCTAGTATACAGATAAGACAAATAATCATCACTTAATCACATAATCTCATCACATAACACATACTTTACTTTCTTAATTACGACGCAAAATTCTCGATTGTTACAACTTGACTGAAAATAAATAATATAATATTATATGTTATTCACGGGACTCAAGCCCTCAACTTATGGAAATTGTTAAAATAAAGAATATAAAAGTTTAAATATAATAAGTTGTTGACAGGGTTCGAACTTTGGATCCATGACAGCAGTTTAAATATTATTTTATTATTGCATCCAACGGTTCCCATCTACCTGACTTTGGGTCTGATGGTTGTTATTTGTCGTATCAAACGATTGTACCGAACAACTGATTACCAAATAGAGGATGTTTTGTGATATTTTGAGACTTGACTGAAAATAAATAATATAATATAATATGTTGTTCACGGTATTCGAGCCCTGAACCTGTAGAAATTGTTAAAATAAAGAATATAAAAATATAAATATAATAAGCTGTTGGTGAGGTTCGAACCCTGAATTAATGAGAGCAGTTTAATATTAATATAATAATATTTATTATTGCATCCAACGGTTTTCATCTATCTGACTTTAGATCTGACGGTTGTTATTTGTCGTACCAAACAACTGTACCGAGCAACCGACTACCAAATAGAGGGTGTTCTGCTTATAATAGGATAGTATAGATGTTAAAAAAGGGAAACATTCAAAAAAAATAATAAGAAAAAAATTATATTAATATTTTTTATTAATATTAAAGAATATTATTATAATATATTATTATTTTTTCTTAATATTAATGTTTAATTTTTTTCCGGCAACAAAAAAAGATGATACCTAGAATCATCAAAAAGAAACTTTTAAGTTATTGGCGTAACTGCTATAATCAAATTGCTAATTTTATGGTCGATTGTTTTGTAATGATAAAAATACTAATTTTATTTTACTGACGACTAATAGTGTAGTTGAATACTCACTCCCGTTCCTAATTTACACGTTCATTTTATTTTTTAGAAATCAAATTGAACAATTTTTGACTTAACAATAATCTATTGATTATTTTAAAAACCTGAAAAATATATTTTAAATTAGACTAAATGTATTTTTTTAATAATATATATTTTTATTATCATTTTTAATTATATAATAAATGTAAATTTTGATCAAAATTTAAACAAATAAACCAGTCAAAAAACAAAATTTTATGATGCCGCCGCGAAGCGCGGCTTTGATCACTAGTTAATGATTAAAGGTTATAGAAATAGTCGGCCTTTTTTTTCAAAACATAGCAGATAAATCGTTAATAAATTCATCCTAAATATTTGAATAATTTAATAAATTTTTGATAAAATACCATTAAATTATTTTATTTTTTGAAGTCACCCAATAAATTGTAATCGAAACCATAACCGAATACTTAATATTTGAGTGTGGTAAAAATGGCAAACCAGAACTCAGTAGAACCAGTCAACCAAACGCCCAAAAGAATGATGGGTGTAAAAAATCAAGATCAAGAATCAAGAACAAGTAATATTTTAGTGGATGTCTTATAATTATAATAAAATATGGAGTTATAGTGATTTAAGATCTGATTTTTATATATTAATTCTAATAATATATTTTAAAATAGTATCTTATTGTTAATATAATATTATATTAGCTTAAGGCCGGTGATATGCACAAAATTTGCTTATTAATTTCATTAAATAAATTACTGTGGATTTGAAAGTTACATTTTTAAATACAGTTAGTATTGTTTGTTATAATAATATTTTTTCATATTTTCTAGTGGTCCATTGTTGTATGATTAGTAAATTATTTGTTTATTGTGTACATATACTTTTCTAATATTTTAATTGTTTTTAACTATATTTTTTAATTATAATGTTGATAAAATGTGTTTTTTCTAAATTTACTTATTGTCCCCCAATTTTTAATAATTAATTTTTTTTAAAAAAAATTGCTGGTCTTTTTTTCTCGGCTTTGTTGTAAGCCAATGTTTGAAGAAAATATTATTAGTGGGAAGACTATCACGTTTGGTCCCTCCCTATGTTATACATAATTGTTAATAATTATGTCTTCATATATATTTTGTATTAGATTATATCTTATTATCTATTCAATATTGAATAATTATGTCTCATAATGTATAATTAGATTATGTATCCTTATCTATTTAGTATTGGGTATTTTTTTATAATCAAAGTGATTTTAGTTTAGTTCTCCTTACCAATTTTGTAATAAATATCCGATAATCTTGATCATTGATTTTATTTTTAATCTAACGGTTTGTATGATTTATGTCTCCTTATTTATTTATTATTGGGTAATTATGTCTGTTGATATATTTATATTAGATTATGTCTTCTTGTAGTGTGAAAACTAGAGAACCAACTTTAAACTAAGAACGCAATATAGAAGATGATGAGCCAATTGTAAAATGTATTCACAGTTTTTGTTTTAGTGTGTATTATCCCGTAATTTTTAGAATTAGATTAATAATAAAATAATAGAATAAAAAGAACTAAAATTAGATAAAGACTAGGATTTAAAATTGAATTAGACTAATGGGCCTAAAATTTGGATCAGATTCTAATATGGATAATTTGCTGGTTAAGATATAGGGTTTTGTATCGTTATAAATACACCATATTCGTCTTTTTTGTTTTAATTATCAAAATTCGTAGGGCTATTCTTAGCATAAAATTCGTAGGGCTAAAACTTGGGCTAAGTGATTATATATTTGAGAGTATTATGTCTGAATTTATATGTATTGCTGTGTATGTGTGCTGTCTAAACGATAATTTTGGATCTTTGATTTATGCCATGATTTGTGAAAATATCGAATAAGAACTTAGGACCGTAGTCACCGAATTGTAGTGACAGTTTTCTGAAAATTTAGGACCGTTATCACCGGGTTGTAGTGGTCGTGGCATGGATTATGGGTTTTGAATTATTATTGTTTATGTGCTATGTGTATCGTATGTATCGAATAAGAATACAAAAATTTATTGAAATTGTGTGTTTCGTATATCGTATAACTTATCGTATTTTGTTATATGTGTACATGTTACTTGGTCTACTAGTTGGTATTACAAAAGCGCAACTAACGGAAGTCCAAACTCAATCTACTCAAATTTTAAGGTCCTCGAACTCCAATGCTATTTAATTCGAAATCGACAAAACCTGAAATTGTACGTAATGAGCTAAACAGCCTAGCAAGAAACCAATCGATCCAACTAGTAGGCCAAGTAACATGTACACATATAACAAAATACGATAAGCTATACGATATACGAAACACACAATTTTGATAAACTTTTGTATTCTTATTCTTATTCTTATTCGATACATACGATACACATAGCACATAAACAACAATAATTCAAAACCCATAATCCATGCCACGACCACTACAACCCGGTGATAACGGTCCTAAATTTTCAGAAAACTGTCACTACAATCCAGTGATTACGGTACTAAGTTCTTATTCGATATTTTCACAAATCATGGCATAAATCAAAGATCCAAAATTATCGTTTAGACAACACACATACACAACAATACATATAAATTCAGACATAATACTCTCAAATATATAATCACTTAGTCCAAATTTTGATAATCAAATATACACGTGTCACACAATTTTGAAAATCTAGCAAAATCGATCGAAAACTTACCTCAAAATCTGACCAGATCTGAATTTACTATTTTTGACCCTCTAAATGATGTTATCTTGAAAAATACAAAATATGAAAGTTGTAGAGAATAAAAAGACCTTTCTGAAAAGTCCAGGATCACTGAATTCCGACTTACGATGAAGTTTATACGAATTTTACAAGACTGATGATTTATGCTAAGAAGAGCCCTACGAATTTTGATAATTAAAACGAAAAAGACGAATATGGTGTATTTATAACGATACAAAACCCTATATCTTAACAAGTAAATTATCCATATTAGAATCTGATCCAAATTTTAGGCCCATTAGTCTAATTCAATTTTAAATCCTAGTCCTTATCTAATTTTAGTTCTTTTTATCCTATTATTCTATTATTAATCTAATTCTAAAAATTACGGGATATTACATAGTGTTACACTGCTTAGTTTGTAATCTATCCAGACCAGTGTTCCATAAATCGCTGGGCGGTGAGGGTACCTTCGAGAGATTAATTGGCAAGGTAAGGCCAACGCACCTGCAACCTTTATGCGGCTGATGAACGATGTTCTTAGGCCGGGGATTAATCAGACCGATTAATCGGAACATTATTCAGAAGAATGTAAATATTATTTTTAATTTTTATAATTATATAATGATCAATATGTCAAATATTTGTTTGAAAAAATAAATTAGAATTGTATTAAACAATATCTACACATTTGACATTCGTTATGTACTAATTATTGAGTTTACAATATTAACTATATTTTAATTCACACTATTAAACTAATTACAATATGTCATTTGTATATTTTAAGTGAGAAAATAAATATATTAGATTACTTGTTACGTCTTACCAATACTTTATATTAGAAATTGACATGATATTGTGTGAAATTATGAAATTAATGAATTAAAATTATAAAAATATTAAAAAAATATTTTTTTAATTATTTCCCGCCTAGACCACCTAAGACCGATTTTTGACTGTTTAGCCCGCCTAATCCCGATTTTTTTAAAAAACTCATAAATCACCACTTAAGACCGAGTCAGGGCAATTTACCACCGCCTAACGCCTAGGCGCCGACTAGGCTGCCGCCTAACCGATTTTTAGAACACTGATTCAGACTATCTACATATATACCAGAGAAAGAGAGAGAGAGTCATAACTAACTTCTTCTAGAATAAATTAGATGTTGTGATGTATGAATGATGCCAATATGATGCTATGATGCATACTAACTCTATGTTACTCCAACACCCCTCTCAAGTTGGAGGGTGGAACAGACGCTCCCAACTTGCCAAGAAATAAATGGTGTTGAAAACCCGACAGAGGTTTAGTGCAGATATCAATAAGCTGGCAATTTGAAGGTGTATAAGACAAGGAAATAAGACCAGAAGCAAGTATTGTGTGCACAAAATGACAGTCTAGCTCGATGTGTTTGGTACGTTCATGGTAGACAGGGTTTTTGGATATGTAGATAGCTTCCTGGTTATCACACTTAACTAATACTGGAGTAATACTAGGCACTTCAAGTTCATATAACAGACAGGACAACCAAGCAAGTTCAGATGTCAATCTCTGCAAAGATCTGTATTCTGCTTCTGCAGAGGACAGAGAAACAGTATGCTGTTTCTTTGATTTCCATGAAATAAGACTACCGCCTAGCAAAATGATAAAGCCACTAACAGACTTCCCGGAGTTAGAAAAAGCTGCCCAATCTGCATCACAATATGATTCCAAAGTGAAAGAAGTATCCTTAGTGAACAATAAACCTTGACTATGAACACTTTTAAGATATCTAAGAACCCCAATAACAACATCCTAATGAGGTTGCCTAGGAGCTGACATAAACTAACTGAGATGCTGAATGCAAAAAGAAAGATCAGGCCCGCAAGGGTTGGCTCAGTTGGTTAAAGAGGGGATAACTATCCTCTTGGTCACATGTTCGAATTCCATGTGAAGAGAATTTATGATTATGCCTCCTGAGTCAAAGCATATCGCTTAAATGCGGTTTACCTTGGTTCACGTGGTTTGCAGGCTATTAAGATGAGCCCGTAGGGTTTACCCAGTGCGCACCCGAAGGGTAGCGGCTGCGGGTTTGTTAGATATATTTGATAATGTCATGACTAATATGATTTGTGTTTAGTTTTCAGATCTTACTTAATAGGACAAATCAGTACTTAACTGGAAATCAACACTTATACTGAAGTCAGAACTTAAGTTGTAAGAAGTTAAAGAAAAATTAACTTCTGACAAACCAAAACATGATAAGCCAACTGAAGTTAACATAAGCTCAATGACAAAGAAGCAGCTTAAGCATAAGCTGAAAGATGTTAAGAATGTAAGCAAGGTAAATCCACCTAGGAAAAATAGGAATGGAAAGGAAGGTGTGAATAAAAGTAATAATTTTAAGCCTGTTCCTATTGCTCCTAGAAAAACATGTCATAACTGTGGAAATTCTAACCATCTGGCTTCTTTTTGCAGGAAAAATAAGAACATAAACTCCCTACCTTCAAAGTCAGGAGTTAAGAGTCAGTCTGTTAGATATAGGCCACAAAATCCTTGTTTTCATTGTGGTAGTTTATGGCATTCCATTTATACTTGTAAGGAATATCATAGTTTGTACTATGATTATTATCAATTAAAACCTTCTTATAAAGAAAGTTAGCATTGTTCCTTCTAGTGTAAGTTCTGATACAAAGTCTGATAGTGTAAATGCTGATAAGAAAAATGTTAACATAAACTCTGATGCTAAATACGCTGTAAATGTTAACAAACTTAATAAGGCCAAAGGATCCAAGCAAGTCTGGGTCCTTAAAACTAATCATTAGTGGTCTTTGTGATTGCAGGACAACAGGAAAAACATCCTAGTTCTAGACAGTGGATGTTCAGGACATATGACTGGAAATAAAGCCCTGCTATCAGACTTTGTGGAGAAAGCTGGCCCAAGTATTTCTTATGGAGATGGCAACATGGGAAAAATTTTGGGATATGGCAATATCAATCTGGGGAATGTCATCATTGAAAAAGTAGCTCTGGTCTCAGGACTTAAACACAATCTGCTCAGTGTTAGTCAAATCTGTGACAGAGGTTATCATGTGGATTTCTTTGAAGAACACTGTGAAGTTGTAAGAAAATCTAGAGACAAAGTTGTTCTGAAAGGATACATGCATGGTAACATTTATGAAGCCAAGCTTTCAACAAATACTGATGGTTCTGCAATCTGTCTGTTAAGTAGAGCATCAATTGAAGAAAGCTGGAATTGGCACAAGAAACTCTCTCATTTAAATTTCAACAATATAAATGAACTAGTCAAGAAAGATCTTGTGAGAGGTTTGCCAAAATCAGTATTTGCTCCTGATGGCCTTTGTGATTCATGTCAGAAGGCAAAACAAAGAAAATCTTCTTTCAAGAGCATGACTGAATCATCAATTCTTGAGCCTTATCACCTACTACATGTTGATCTATTTGGTCCAGTGAATGTCATGTCTATTGCAAAGAAGAAATATGCTATGGTCATAGTGGATGAGTTCACCAGATACACATGGGTGTATTTCTTACACATAAAAAGTGAAACTGCATCTATTTTGATTGATCATGTCAAGCAACTGGATAAATTGGTCAAAGATTCTGTGAAGATCATAAGAAGTGATAATGGCACTGAGTTCAAGAATTTGATCATGGAAGAGTTCTGCAAAGAGCATGGAATAAAGCAGGAATTTTCTGCTCCTGGAACTACATAACGAAATGGAGTTGTTGAAAGAAAGAATACAACTCTTATTGAAGCTGCACGAACTATGCTTGATGAAGCAAAGTTGCCAACCTACTTTTGGGCTGAAGCTGTGCAGACTGCTTGTTTTACTTAGAATGCAACACTCATTAACATGCATGGCAAAACACCATATGAGATGGTGAAGAAATGAAGGGTTTTTAGAACATAAACGCAACGAAAACGTAAATTTAAATCTTAAAAAAAAACGAAACCCTCCGCAGGATCCATGCGAAAAATAATATTTAATTCGTAGTTCAGTACGTTTACCTTAAGAAGTTTTGCGTTAATGGAAAGATGGAGGTCTTTAATGGAGATCCAATAACGATGAACGGAGATCTTTAGCAGCTGCTACTCAAGTGTGAAGCACTCCACCGGTATCCACCAAGAAAACGATGTAATGAAGGAGGAGGAGATGGAGAGAATTAGGATTTTGTAAATCTTTTTGGTTGAGGCAAAAATAGGGTCTATAATAGTATATTTATAGGCAAAATTTTCAGCTGAAAATTTTCCCATAAAATATTATTATTATTAACCCTTTATTATTCTCACTAATAATTAAAACACCTTTTAATTATTAATTATTTTTCTAAACTCTTTAGAAATAATTCTCTCACTTGATTTAATTTCTAAAAATTAAATTCTTAATTAATAATATTAAGAACTTTTTCTTAATAAATTTATAATCAATTAAATCTCATTTAATCAATTATTAAATTTTCCAATTTAATTATTTCATAAATAAATAATTATCAGCCATTATTAATTAATTTTTCCACCATTAAATCATTCTCTTTTATGGTGTGACCCTGTAGGTTCAATATTAAGCCGGTAGTAGAAATAAATAATAATAAAACTATTTTATCATTATTTATATAAATTCTCTAATCCATTAAATATAATTAATTAATTAATCATATTTATTCTACATCGTGAGGGATACTTCTCAGCATATCGCGACTATCCGGATAATACGAATTCACTGCTTAGAATACCAAGAACCTATTCAGTGAGTAATTACCGTACAATTAATTCCTTCTACCCTGCAATGTCACGATTAAATACAAGGCATGGAACTTGTGTCAAGCCTATCTTATTTAATCACTTGCTTTCCCATTCATTATGCTTAGTTCTATTTAATGTAAATTAGAAACTCCTTTCTAATTTTATTCACTCTGGCCAGAGATTCCTGAACTAACATAAGTGGATCAGCATTGAACATTCTCTTCCTACACTGGAAGGGGTAGATCCTTTATTGATCATACACTATCTTCGTGTACAAATTCCTATACCCAGTAGAGCCCTTATAATTGTCCCTTGAGACTAAGAACTAAACCAAAACATAGTTCAGTGTATACAAGATGACTATGATGATCTCAAGTCTAAGGATACTTGTACAACTATCACTATGTAAACAACTGCTGACACGTGAGTGAACTCCATCAGTTGTTCAGCTGTGTGAGTCATGTTCAGTGAACTTATTCTATAAAAAGCACCTACATACTAGCTATAGTGTTACCACACAAATGTCTATGAGAACAGACATCCTTCATAATGAAGCAAGCATAGTATGTACCGATCTTTGTGGATTATTAATTACCAGTTAGTAATCCTACGACCAGGAACTATTTAAGTTTAGAGTTATCATCTTTTAGGTCTCATTATTATGATCTCATCACAATCCATAAAAAGCTTTACTCTAAACTGTGGTATATCTTATTTAAACATTTAAATAGATAGAGCAAGCAATAAAAACAAAACAAGTCTTTTATTAATATCAATGAAATCAAAACAGATTACATAAAAGTTATTCCTAAATCCTCATACATGATTGGACTTAGGACATATCTCTTTCAATCTCCCACTTGTACTAAAGCCAATCACTCTGGTATCTAAAACCCATCTTGTCTTTATGACGATCAAAGTGACTCTGAGAAAGTGGCTTTGTGAGTGGGTCTGCTATGTTGTTATGTGTGTCAACTCTCTCGACGTTGACATCTCCTCTATTTTCAACTCAGATTCACGACCAAAAACAATGAAAATGTCCTGAGTCCTTCGCAAGTACTTAAGGATGTTTTTCACTGCTTTCCAGTGGTCTTCACCTGGATTGGACTAATATCTGCTCGTCACACTAATTGAATAAGCAACATCAGGCCTTGTACACAACATCGCGTACATGATAGATCCTATTGCTGAAGCATAAGGAATCTTACTCATACGCTCTCTTTCCTCAGGTATCTTAGGAGATATTTTTTCGGAAAGGGACACTCCATGGCTCATCGGTATGAGACCTCTTTTGGAGTTTTCCATGCTAAACCTTTTAAGCACTTTCTGGATGTATGTACCCTGGGTAAAACCTATCATTCTTCTAGATCTATCTCTATAGATCTTCATACCGAGAATGTAGGATGCTTCTCCCAAGTCCTTCATGGTGAAGTTCTTTGATAGCCATACTTTGACTGATTGTAGCATCGGTATATCATTTCCTATAAGAAGTATGTCATCCACATACAATACAAGAAATGTTACCGCGCTCCCACTAACCTTCTTGTAGACACATGGTTCATCTACGTTTTTGATAAAACCAAACTCTTTGATTGTGTCATCAAAATGGATGTTCCATCTACGAAAAGCTTGCCTTAAACAATATATGGTTCGCAGCAGCTTACACACTAGGTGTTCATTTCCCTTGGAAAGAAAACCCTCTGGCTGTGTCATATACACTTCCTCCTCAAGTTCCCCATTGAGGAAGGCCGTTTTCACGTCCATTTGCCAGATCTCATAGTCGTAGTAAGCAGCAATCGCAAGCAAAATCCGAATTGATTTTAACAGGGCTACAGATGAAAAAGTTTCATCAAAGTCAATCCCTTGCCTTTGTTTGAATCCTTTTGCCACGAGCCTGGCCTTATAGGTCTCCACCTGGCCATCTGCTCCAATCTTTCTTTTGTATACCCACTTGCACCCAATAGGCTTAACACCTTCAGGCGCCTCAACCAGAGTCCATACTTGGTTGGTATACATAGATTCCATTTCGAATTTCATGGCACTATGCCATTTCTCTGAGTCAACACTACTCATAGCCTCATTATAGGTCACAGGGTCGTCATCATCAATGATTGACAACTCATTGTCATTCTCAATGACCAGGCCATAATTCCTCTCAGGTTGGCGAGACACTCTCCATGTCCTACGAATGGGCTGTTCCACAGAAGGTTGTTCAGTCTGAACAGGTGTTTCCACTTGATTCATAGTAGTTTGTGCTTCTTGAACTTCATCAAGTTCAATTTTGCTCCCACTGTTTCCTTCAAGGATAAACTCCTTTTCCAAGAAGGTAGCATGTCTGGAGACAAAGACCCGATGATCGGTGTAAAAGTAATACCCCAAAGTCTCTTTAGGATATCCCACAAAATTACATTTTACGGATCGAGATTCCAGCTTATCTGGGTCAACTTTCTTGACATAAGCTGGACATCCCCAAATCTTAATGTGTTTAAGACTCGGTTTCCTTTCTTTCCATATCTCATATGGTGTTTGAGGAACAGATTTGGAAGACACCTTATTCAGTAAATATGCTGAGGTTTCCAATGCATAACCCCATAGGAATACTGGAAGATTCGCATAGCTCATCATGGACCGAACCATGTCTAACAAAGTTCGATTTCTCCTTTCAGATACCCCATTTAACTGTGAAGTATATGGAGGAGTCCACTGGGAGACTATACCATTTTCTTTGAGATAATCTAGAAACTCTCCATTCAAGTATTCACCACCTCGATCTGATCGAAGAGTTATAATACTGTGGTTGGTTTGTTTCTCCACTTCATGTTTATATTCTTTGAACTTTTCAAAGGCTTCAGACTTGTGTTTCATCAAATATACATATCCGAATCTAGATCTATCATCTATGAAAGTAATGAAGTACGAAAATCCACCCATGGCTTGCGTAGACATTGGTCCACATATGTAATAACCCCAATTTTTGGAAATTTTTGAAACCCTTATGAATAGTGATTTTGCAGATTATGCTGAATAAGAAAACTTTTCATGCCACACTATGTAGGGGTTCTGTTATTGATCTTCTGGGATATTATTAGTACTCTATGTGGTATATAAATGTATGTAAAGATCGTCAGAATCCAATTCCGAACACTAAAGATCGTCAGAATCCAATTCCGAACACTTTGATTTTTCCCGGAAATCCACTAGATACGGAAAGAATTGAGTATAAGGTAACAGGATAAAAATGATTTGAATTAAAGGTAAATTAAAGGATTATAAGAGAGGATCATAAAAGGAATATAATGTATTGAGAAAGGTTAAGGAAACCCAAGTAATAAGATCCCGGGTATGATCCCTCAAACGATAAACGAAAACGAAAGTTAAGCGAACCGTATAACAGATCAGCGGTCATTAGGCAAACAATTAGGAAGTTAATCAAGGAGGTTAGGGATGATGAGGTCATCCAATCAAAAAGGAGAGGACAAGTAAGGGATGATGACACAATAAGGTGATGTAAGCATGACATAGGAGGGAAGGAGGTGTGGATGAATGATAACCACACAAAGTTCAAGGTTATTAAGGTAATTAACCAAAATCTAAACAAAAACAACCAACCAAAAAACAAATCAAAGAAAAAAAACACAAAAATCTCTCTTTCTCCGAGCTTGCTCTCGGATTTTCTTCTTTTTCAAAGAAGAAATTTTCAAAAATCAAGTTCCAAGCATTGTTAAATCACAAGGTAATTATCTAAGGTTCCCTGTACATAGATATGGATGTCCTATAAGTTTAAGCTTCTAATTCCTTCACAATCTCTTCCAATAAATCAAGGAAGAAGATGGTGAATAGTAACCTTCAAGAAATAACTTTGGTTTTCTTGATTTTTTATGAAAGTTCAAGGTAGCTTAAGCATAGATCAAGGCTTCCATGGGCATTCCAAGGATCTTTCATTGATTAAAAGCTCCAAGGAAGGTATAAACTCCAAACCCTAGCTTTAGTTTTGAGTAATTAGGAATGAATATGATTGATATAGTATATATGAAGCATGATGCTTGTTTGTTTAAAGTTTGGTTGAGTTTGTAGAGATTAGTTGGTTTTGTGGTGTTTTTGGAGTTGTAAATCTTATTAATTAGTTAAAGAACTGAAGTAAAGCTTTTAGTTCATGTGGGCAATAAGTATAAATTGTTAATGTTGAGTTGTTGGGGCTGTTATGATGTAGTATGGATGGAGTTTTGATTTGGTTATGATTGTGGATTGATTGGTGGTTGAATTGGAATGGTATAAAATTGGGAAATCGCGTAAACATAGCCGTCGTAATGTCCGATTTACTTTAGACTGCTTTTGTTCATAACATTACGACCCGAGAACTCCCTGCTAGGTTTTGACCATTGCCATGTTTAGATAGTTCATGTTACGAGCTTCGTTTTGATATGTGGTTCGTTTGATTCCGATGAACGGTTTACGAGAAACGACCGTTTTAAGTAACGACGTTTCGCGAACGAAACATTACCCCTCGCCTTACTTTGAAACATAGGTTAAAGACCTTAAAGACTAATTGAAGTATGAAACATTTATGTAAGGTGTAATAGGCAGTTGGTAAGACACTTGCAAAAGAATCGCCTTAAAACTCGTAATGGTTAATTTATTAAAAATGGGGGAGCCGAGGGTACTCGAGCGACATAAGTAAATCGTTAAGCGCGAAAGCGAACGTTAGGACTCTAAATGGTTAAAGTCTAGTTTCTTAAGCGACCGGGGTTTAATTCCGACTTATGTTGTTGTTCATAGGTTATCGGACCCATTCTAAGCTTAAGTCTATCCGGGAGCACTCAGGCAAGTTTTCTATCCGTTATACTGTTGTTGTGATGTATACACTTGTATATGCATTATCTTGTGATAGATGCATGATGGTTAAATTAGCAAATTCTTGCGATATATTGTAGCATGTGATATGGTACATATGCATGCCTGTTTCGTATTCTTGCCATATATATCTGTTGGTTCAGTTGATAATACCTATGCTAGAGAATAGCGGTAATTTGCATATACCCTTAGTATAGGGACCCAAAGGTGAAAACATTTTCTAAAACAGGGAGTCGAGGATCCCGAGTAGATTTTATATATATGTATATATTTATATATATGTATGGTTATAGTTTTCAAAACTATTAATCGAATAAGGTTTATTCGATAACTTTATATTATTTATTGAATATTACTTGAATATTCATTCGAGGACTTATGACTCCTTTATATTATTTATTGAATATTACTTGAATATTCATTCGAGGACTTATGACTCCTTTATATTATTTATTGAATATTCTTTGAATATTCATTCGAAGACTTATGACTCCTTTATATTATTTATTGAATATTATTTGAATATTCATTCGAGGGCTTATGACTCAGTTCATATTATTTGATGAATATTATTTAAATATTCATTTGAGGATGTATGACTCCGTTATTTTATTTAATGAATATTATTTATAATATTCATTCGAGGTATTATGACTCCGCTTATTATTTAATAATATTCTTTATTTTATTAAAGAATAATGTGTCGATAATCAAACTTACTTTTGATTATTCAAATAAAGATATTACTTTCGTATAAATATATCTTTGATTATTTAAGAGTCATTTCAAGTATAAGTTTTACAACATCTACTTCAATTATTTTTATAAAGATTATTCTTTATGGGAATATTATTTAAATAATAATATTCAGATATTTTTATATATTGGGTCTGATTTATTTTATTAAATCAGCATCACTCCAAATATTCTTAAAAATGTTTTCGAGTCTTCAAAATGATTTTTAATAGTTAGAGCGGATCCCAAAACTCATTTTTATATTTAAGATCCTCCTTTCGAAGGGGATTTAAATACTCGCTCAAAACCTGAGGGATCCGGCTCTGTGGTGTATTTTATATTCGCAACAAGGTTGCTATTCTGATAAAAGAGTTTTTGATTACTTACCCAACACTCGAGAAGTAAAATTCTTGGAACAAGTTAATCCATTAACAAGCATCGCCTGGGAAATATTGGTGAGTTTTCCTTTCCAACTAGATACGACTTCTTGGTGGAGCCGTACCAACAAGTTTCTACTTGGGGAAAGGGGGGACGAGCTTTACGTTTCAGAGTCATGGATTTCATCTGAACTAGGAGTGGCGTAAGTGGTCGAGTAGCGCCGGCCCAGCCTTATTATATTGGCCCAGATGGCCCGGAAGTTCCGCTAAGGCGGTCCATTCCTTAGGATTTCAGTGTTCGGTTGACAAGTAAATCCGACAGGTTCTCCTCTACATGTAGAAAATGGTGGGGTTGTACTACTACAACTGATCATCGTAAGTGGTCTTCCTGGCGCGGCAAACTCCCGTAATGAGTTCATCATCCAATTGGATATTTCTGCAACACTACCCAGAGCACTTCGATAGAAAGGCTACGATTGGGCGATTGTTGAGTGTTGGCAGTGTCGAGTTTTCAAAATGATGTTTGCATCAAATGAAGTATCTCGTAACTTCATTTTATTTTGATGATATTGTAAAGATTGATTCTATACAAGTTTTGTCTTGTAGCTTAATCTATGGGATGGACTAATTATAACTTGAACGGTGGTAGTTCAAGTAGTATTCGGAAAAGATATAAGTATATTGGAGTATCTTGTATCTTCATCTTTTAAACTTATATCTAGTAAATGATTATCTTATGCATGTCAAAGATTTTCAGAAAAACGTTGAGACAAGGTTAGATATATGAGATCACCTTGCAACGATATTTTTATACAGTTATAAACTGGAACTCTGTGTATATTATACATGTCAGAGGATTTCAAAGATTGTGAAAAGTATATATGTATGTATACTGAATATTTTGCGACTTCATCGCATTAAGATATCAAACTTGGTTAATTTCTTTTGACCAAGACTTTCATGAGTACTATGAGAAGGCTCATATATTGTTAATCATTATACATATTATTTTGGTGGGCTTGCTCCTCACCCTTGCTTTCTTCTTTCATCACACAACAACAGATAGAAAAAATGAACAGGACCAAGCTCCCAATTCGCGAGCGGATAGGAAACGTTCCGTAGTTTCCTATAGGCATTGATGTCGCTGTAGCTGAGGTAGGAACTACCAATAGGCTAGGCTTCAACTTTTGATGTACCGGATTTATGTATATTTATGAATTATAATAATGGCAAAGAAATGTAAATTTATTCAGAAACCCTTTTAAGGTGTGTTGGCATATATTGGTGGAATCAAATGACTTGTGATTATTTTTGGATATTCATCTCTGAGACTATAACTTATGGTGTGTGTGTTTATTGTGGGGTCACAGTACAGAGTAGTTGATTATTTATTAAGATTGGGTGTTATTAAGGGAAATGGAACTCGTGACAACCCGGATCCCCGACCCCGGATTGGGGGGTGTTACAGAAATGGTATCAGAGCTAAGCGTTATAAACCTCAGAGATGATGTGACGTTAAGATAATAACTAAGATAATAAGAACTCTTGCCAAGTTCATAGTCGGGCTACCTAACGTAGTACTGACAGTTAAAACCCTTATGGGAACCCTTATAAATATCGTGATAGAAGCGTAGTTCGTTATCGTATATGGTAGCGGGACACCGAACCCTGAGGTTGAGGAGTAACAATGCGATGATGTTTTATTACTAATTGGAGATCGGATTGTGGATCCGATAGAGCATCCTAACGCAGGACCAGATGATGTTGATATTGAGGATGTTACGGTTGAGGATGTTATCCTAGAAGGGATTGTTGCTAAGGAGGATCCCGTGAAGGATCCTGACAAGAATGAATAAAGGACCACTGAGGAATTGATGACCATGGTTAGGGCAACTCCCAGAGGTAGGATTGGCCGGTCACTACCAGAGGTTCGTTCAAGTTTGTAAAGATAGTAGCCCCTTTAACGCGGCTTACTCGTAAGACTGAGAAGTTCGAATGGACAGAGAAATGCGAGAACAACTTTTAAGAACCGAAGCAAAGGTTGGTGACGTTCCCTATGTTGGCGTTGCCGGATGGAAAATGAGATTTTGTGAAGTGTAGTGACGCTTCGTATAAGGAATTAGGGTGCTTCTTATACAGCACAGCAAGTTAATCGCGTACGCGTCAAGACAATTAAGGGAATATAAAATTCGATATCCCCACCCATGAGCTTGGGCTCGTGGCAATAGTTTTGCCCTAAAGATTGGAGGCACTACTTGTATAGAGAAAAGTGCGAGATTTACACAAGCCATAAGTGCTCTAGTACATTTTCACGCAGAAAGAGCTCAACATGTGCCAAATGAGGTGGTTAGAGCTAATCAAGAATTATGATTGGGAGATTCTTTATCATTCAGGGAAAGCCAATGTGGTGGCTGATGCCCTTAGTAAAAAGGAGAGACTCAAGATAATAATGTCTTTGGGAGAGTTTATAAGAGATTTTGAGAAAATGGAAATAGAAGTGAAGGTAACTGGAGCCGGTACCGAAAAGCTGTTTGAGATTGCAATACAGACCGAATTTTTGGAAAAGAACATATTGTGCCAGAAAAAGTGATGAATGAAGGCAGAGAGTCAATGACTGGAGAAGAGATCCATACCGAGAAAGATGATAAGGGGATAGTGAGGTGTTCCTACAAAAATTGGGTTCCAAAAGTTCAAGAGCTTAAGGATGAGAACTTAGATGAGAGCCATAGTTTGAGGAATAAGATATAGGGCAAACCCTGAATGTGATAGTCAGGGAGGTTGCCATCAAGAAAGAAAGAACCCATAACAAAATAGAGTGGAAAACAAGGTTTTTAATGTATAAGATAACCCCGATTATGGGAGAAGGTTGAAACATTTCATACTAAGGAAACAGAAAGTCGAGTAAGGAAAGGAGACCCGAGACGGTACTCCTATACGGAAATTTATGGACCTGTCTAGACAAAACTTAGACTATTATCCCCAACCACCACCTTGAGGAAACAATGCGGTAGGAAATTCTTTCAGGACCTTTAAGTCTCTAAGCTCTCAGAGTTCCAAGGAACAGGTTGACCTAGTCGAGGCAAGAGCCTGGCTAAAGGAAATAGAGGAATCATTTGAGATTCTGAATGATTAACGAATCACAAAAGAGTGTTTTTGTCACTTACCCTCCTAAGAGAGAGACCACCCACTGGTGAAAGACCAAGGAAGGCACGGAGCAAGAGATTATAATAAACTGATTTAAGTTCAGTCAATTGTTTTTAGGAAAGTACTTCTCAAGGTTATGGAGATAGTGTAAAAGCTTTAGAGACAGAACAAAGGCAGAAGAGTATGATGAATTATGAATCTGCAGAAGAGTATGATGAATTATGAATCTAAGTGGTAAAAGTTGTCAAGATTCGTTCTGAGGACACGAATCTAGAATGACGGGATGTTTAAAATCGATGCTTATGTTGGGTTGGTTCATGAAATAATGATAAGAGAAAGGAAAATAAAAAGAAACTGAAGTGGAAAGGAATATAAAGGCAAGAGAGTTTGAGGAATGATAAGGGAGTTGGGTATGAGGAAACCCTAAAGACTCGTAGTAATAGAAATAGAAAAGTATGTAATCGTCAGGATGAGGGTGATTCACCATGAGTTAAATTGATGGTTGAAGGTATAAGAGATACATATATTTCATCTAAGGATTCGAGGAAACCTTGAGATAATTCGAAGGATAAATAATGAGACGCGGATAGACTGAGGAGACAAGGAAGTAAGAAATTAGGAAAAATTGGATGAAGGAAGTGACCTTCAAGAATGTGAAGTGTAAGAACGGTGGCTTGATACCCAGAAAGGGAGATGCCATGTATGAAAGATATCCCAACATTGAGGTGACTGTTGAGATAAACAACAAAAGTAAATAAGGAATTATTAAGAAGAGGTTCACGTTGAACACGATCAATATCTTCCAGAACATCGGATAACCGTTACCAAATTAGGCAAGAAAAGTGGATAACCGTTGTTATCTTTTGGAGGCCATATTGATTGACCTCATTTTGAATACAGATGTTATTGTGAAACTAGGCATATACAATCGAGGTGGGAATGATTGAATAAGACACCCTTATCAGGGATATATGAATTGATTTATCCATGGAAGGATGCATGTACCTTTTTAAAGGTGGAATTAAGGATAGAACATCGGTAACTTAAAACGAATCTTAGGGGAATGCATAAAGGCTGACATTTCACCCTTAATAGGGACATCATGAGTTTTGACAGTATGAATTGGAAAGGATTAAGGTAATAACAACCTTTAAGAATCAGTGGAGATTTTTTTTTCCAGAAGTATATAGACAATGATTCTGGTATTAATAAATGGTATCTTGATATGCCCTGTATCTAGGGAATACATGAGGAATGATTCAAGGATAACCTTAGAGGTTTTACAAGGAGAAAGGTAATATTCAAAATTCTCAAGAATAGAAATGTTGATAAAGGAAATATGACATAATTATAATGATGCCAAGTGGGGCACGTGTTAAACCACGAGAAGGTATGGATCGAACCAGTAATGGTCGAAATTGTTCAGGGCAATTAGGACTTAAGATAAAAGATGTTCTAATTATGATTGAGAGTCAGTCATGACAGTGATTAACCTCTAAAGACTGAGGCAATAACTTATGGAAAAATGGTGATTTTTTTTACTCATCAGATTTTAAGGAAAACATCTTCACATAAGCTGTGATTGAAATAAGGTAGAAAATTTATTTGGAGGTGGTTAAAATGACATTGACTGTAAGGAAATTTTACTATCAGGAAAGGCCAAAGAGGTGGCCGACACTTTAAAGGTAAGAGGATAATTATAGGCACTTGTGCCAAAGGAATACAGTGATGATGGTTAAATCTATGCAGATTGTATTATGGTTTGGAAGATTGACATTCCTTCTGATGACTGTGCAATACCCAACCGTAATAGTAGTTGGTAAAGGTTTAATTCGTGTAATCGCCATGAGCGAGCTATCTATCTCAGAAGGTACTATCTTGAGAATAATCCAGGACCATATTTCAAAAAAAGGACTAAACGAACCTTGAGTTAAGTCTTCTATTTAAGGCATACGATTAAGAATGGTATTCACCTCCTATCGTTGCTTTAACTGAAACTCTTCTGCAATTTTATCTGCTTCATGTCATGTATGTATGTGAGGATCAGGAGTGTTCTTCATGAATCAGGAACGGTGATTATGTTACCTCCTTAGAAGGATTTGATACGACATGTATGGACTCCGTATGGTTAGATATTAAGATTTCATGGAACGTGAATGACGAAAGTAGGTCAGTAGTGGACCATAGTAATGCAGCAATGATTCTACGAGTAATGAGCTGATTACAACCGTGAGAGTTGTATTGGAATGGATGTTGAGATTGAGTACCACTAATCGGGTCGTGGTAGTGTATAAGTTATCATTAATAGACTAATTAAGTAGAGTATCTACCTATTGAATATTTATTCCCTCTTATGAAAAGAGACTCGTATTACTATATGAGGAAGGTTGCGGTAAAAACATAGGATTCTAGTAACGATGATGTCTAGAATGAGATCCCAGATTCGATTTTCGATATCGAGGGAGTTTCAAAGGTGATTGTGTATAAGCTCGAGCAAGAGCATGGGTCCATAGAATGATGGATGGAATAGTAAATATTTAAGCATGTGAAATGCGATGCTATTATACTTGATGTGGGTTTATATACATATATGTTTCGTTCTCCTATGACAAACCTCTATAGTTCAGAGGTAGGTTCCAAGCCAGATATTTGGTGGAAGTATATTTTTTTTATATATACAATTCTCTTTAATTCGTTTTTTTTCTCTCATTTTCATTTCATGTAAGTTGAGAAGAACAACCCTTCAAGAAGGGGAGGTATTGCTGAATGACTATCTATCTGTGTGATAGAAGCCTAGTAGGATACCACATGTTATTTAATTGTTTGTCAAGTACTAAAGGCTGGCCACCTTCTGTACTAACTATGTGATATAACAAGTGTTCATGATCATAGTGATCTCTCAATAAATTCTTTTACTTCTATATGAAGGACTAAGCTTTCGAAGATAGAAGCAGCTGAAAAAGGAGTAGTAAACTTGTGGTGGTATTCGGAATGGAAACACATTCGTGATACTAAGGTTGACGAGGTTATTAAAAGGTTATAGAACGCTAAAGAGCAAAAGTGTAACCAGCATAGTATTATGTACGGAAGATAGTAACGCTTACGAATTAGAAAAGAATGAGTATTGAGAAGCAAAAGCTATAACGCTAGAAGCTATAATGAGAGTCTGTGCAATAGACTTGAAAGAAATTGGAATGATCACTTAACACGGATTGAGTTTTCTTACGACAATAGATCGTATGTCAGGTATCGAGATGTCGTCTTATGAGATCCTTGAGGGAAGACAATGTCGATCTCCCTTATGTTAGGATGAAGTCGTAGAGCGCAAGATGCTCGGACCCGCAGTAGTCCAAAGGACCAGGGATATAATAGATCTAATCAGAGGACGGCTGGTAGTAACCCAAGATGGACATGATAAATATGTTGATTTGACACGAAAGGACAAGGAATAGGAAGTAGGGGACCTAGTGCTGTTATAGGTATTCCCTTGGAAAAGATGGATGAGGTTCGGGAAGAAAGGAAAGCTAGGCCCACGAATTGTTGGACCCTTGGATATAGTAAGACGTATTGGGAAGCTAACATACGAGCTAGCCCTACCCCCGAACCTGTAGCAAGTTCATAACGTGTTCCACGTATCAATGTTAAGGAAGTGTAATTCGGATGCCAGATAAATAGGGGCATATGAGCGCATAGACATGCAACCCGACGTAACCTATATGGAGCAACCAGGAAGGGTTATAGAGTAAAAAGGAACAAGTGCTTAGGAGAAGGGTTATCAAACTATTCAGAGTTTGATGGAAGAACCACAATGTGGGAAAATTTACTCGAGAGTTAGAAAGTGCAATGATAAGAGAGTATCCCTATTCATTTTCTATCTGATTCCGGGACGGAATCCTTTTAAGGAGGGGAGACTGTAATAACCCCAATTTTTGGAAATTTTTGAAACCCTTATGAATAGTGATTTTGCAGATTATGCTGAATGAGAAAACTTTTCATGCCACACTATGTAGGGGTTCTGTTATTGATCTTCTGGGATATTATTAGTACTCTATGTGGTATATAAGTGTATGTAAAGATCGTCAGAATCCAATTCCGAACACTTTGATTTTTCCCGGAAATCCACTAGATACGGAAAGAATTGAGTATAAGGTAACAGGATAAAAAGCATTTAAATTTAAGGTAAATTAAAGGATTATAA
Source organism: Apium graveolens (assembly GCF_009905375.1). Taxonomy (NCBI): domain Eukaryota; kingdom Viridiplantae; phylum Streptophyta; class Magnoliopsida; order Apiales; family Apiaceae; genus Apium; species Apium graveolens. The sequence goes on from NC_133649.1 coordinate 101,993,789, forward strand.
GAGAGAATCATAAAAGGAATATAATGTATTGAGAAAGGTTAAGGAAACCCAAGTAATAAGATCCCGGGTATGATCCCTCAAACGATAAACGAAAACGAAAGTTAAGCGAACCGTATAACAGATCAGCGGTCATTAGGAAAACAATTAGGAAGTTAATCAAGGAGGTTAGGGATGATGAGGTCATCCAACCAATAAGGAGAGGACAAGTAAGGGATGATGACACAATAAGGTGATGTAAGCATGACATATGAGGGAAGGAGGTGTGGATGAATGATAACCACACAAAGTTCAAGGTTATTAAGGTAATTAACCAAAATCTAAACAAAAACAACCAACCAAAAAACAAATCAAAGCAAGAAAACACAAAAATCTCTCTTTCTCCAAGCTTGCTCTCGGCTTTTCTTCTTTTTCATAGAAGAAATTTTCAAAAATCAAGTTCCAAGCATTGTTAAATCACAAGGTAATTATCTAAGGTTCCCTGTACATAGATATGGATGTCCTATAAGTTTAAGCTTCTAATTCCTTCACAATCTCTTCCAATAAATCAAGGAAGAAGATGGTGAATAGTAACCTTCAAGAAATAACTTTGGTTTTCTTGATTTTTTATGAAAGTTCAAGGTAGCTTAAGCATAGATCAAGGCTTCCATGGGCATTCCAAGGATCTTTCATTGATTAAAAGCTCCAAGGAAGGTATAAACTCCAAACCCTAGCTTTAGTTTTGAGTAATTAGGAATGAATATGATTGATATAGTATATATGAAGCATGATGCTTGTTTGTTTAAAGTTTGGTTGAGTTTGTAGAGATTAGTTGGTTTTGTGGTGTTTTTGGAGTTGTAAATCTTGTTAATTAGTTAAAGAACTGAAGTAAAGCTTTTAGTTCATGTGGGCAATAAGTATAAATTGTTAATGTTGAGTTGTTGGGGCTGTTATGATGTAGTATGGATGGAGTTTTGATTTGGTTGTGATTGTGGATTGATTGGTGGTTGAATTGGAATGGTATAAAATTGGGAAATCGCGTAAACATAGCCGTCGTAATGTCCGATTTACTTTAGACTGCTTTTGTTCATAACATTAGGCCCCGAGAACTCCCTGCTAGGTTTTGACCATTGCCATGTTTAGATAGTTCATGTTACGAGCTTCGTTTTGATATGTGGTTCGTTTAATTCCGATGAACGGTTTAGGAGAAACGGCCGTTTTAAATAACGACGTTTCGCGAACGAAATATTACCCCTCACCTTACTTTGAAACATAGGTTAAAGACCTTAAAGGACTAATTGAAGTATGAAACATTTATGTAAGGTGTAATAGGCAGTTGGTAAGACACTTGCGAAAGAATCGCCTTAAAACTCGTAATGGTTAATTTATTAAAAATGGGGGAGCCGAGGGTACTCGAGCGACTTAAGTAAATCGTTAAGCGCGAAAGCGAACGTTAGGACTCTAAATGGTTAAAGTCTAGTTTCTTAAGCGACCGGGGTTTAATTCCGACTTATGTTGTTGTTCATAGGTTATCGGACCCATTTTAAGCTTAAGTCTATTCGGGAGCACTCAGGCAAGTTTTCTATCCGTTATACTGTTGTTGTGATGTATACACTTGTATATGCATTATCTTGTGATAGATGCATGATGGTTAAATTAGCAAATTCTTGCGATATATTGTAGCATGTGATATGGTACATATGCATGCCTGTTTCGTATTCTTGCCATATATATCTGTTGGTTCAGTTGATAATATATATGCTAGAGAATAACGGTAATTTGCATATACCCTTAGTATAGGGACCCAAAGGTGAAAACATTTTCTAAAACCGGGAGTCGAGGATCCCGAGTAGATTTTTTATATATATATTTATATATATGTATGGTTATAGTTTTTAAAACTATTAATCGAATAAGGTTTATTCGATAACTTTATATTATTTATTGAATATTACTTGAATATTCATTCGAGGACTTATGACTCCTTTATATTATTTATTGAATATTACTTGAATATTCATTCGAGGACTTATGACTGCTTTATATTATTTATTGAATATTACTTGAATATTCATTCGAAGACTTATGACTCCTTTATATTATTTATTGAATATTATTTGAATATTCATTCGAGGGCTTATGACTCAGTTCATATTATTTGATGAATATTATTTAAATATTCATTTGAGGATGTATGACTCCGTTATTTTATTTAATGAATATTATTTATAATATTCATTCGAGGTATTATGACTCCGCTTATTATTAAATAATATTCTTTATTTTATTAAAGAATAATGTGTCGATAATCAAACTTACTTTTGATTATTCAAATAAAGATATTACTTTCATATAAGTATATCTTTGGTTATTTAAGAGTCATTTCAAGTATAAGTTTTACAATATCTACTTCAATTATTTTTATAAAGATTATTCTTTATGGGAATATTATTTAAATAATAATATTCAGATATTTTTATATATTGGGACTGATTTATTTTATTAAATCAGCATCACTCCAAACATTCTTAAAAATGTTTTCGAGTCTTCAAAATGATTTTTAATAGTTAGAGTGGATCCCAAAACTCATTTTTATATTTAAGATCCTCCTTTCGAAGGGGATTTAAATACTCGCTCAAAACCTGAGGGATCCGGCTCTGTGGTATATTTTATATTCGCAACAAGGTTGCTATTCTAATAAAAGAGTTTTTGATTACTTACCCAACACTCGGGAAGTAAAATTCTTGGAACAAGTTAATCCATTAACAGGCATCGCCTGGGAAATATTGGTGAGTTTTCCTTTCCAACTAGATACGACTTCTTGGTGGAGCCGTACCAACAAGTTTCTACTTGGGGAAAGGGGGGACGAGCTTTACGTTTCAGAGTCATGGATTTCATCTGAACTAGGAGTGGCGTAAGTGGTCGAGTAGCGCCGGCCCAGCCTTATTATATTGGCCCAAATGGCCCGGAAGTTCCGCTAAGGCGGTCCATTCCTTAGGAGTTCAGTGTTCGGTTGACAAGTAAATCCGACAGGTTCTCCTCTACATGTAGAAAATGGTGGGGTTGTACTACTACGACTGATCATCGTAAGTGGTCTTCCTGGCGCGGCAAACTCCCGTAATGAGTTCATCATCCAATTGGATATTTCTGCAACACTACCCAGAGCACTTCGATAGAAAGGCTACGATTGGACGATTGTTGAGTGTTGGCAGGGTCGAGTTTTCAAAATGATGTTTGCATCAAATGAAGTATCTCGTAACTTCATTTTATTTTGATGATATTGTAAAGATTGATTCTATACAAGTTTTGTCTTGTAGCTTAATCTATGGGATGGACTAATTATAACTTGAACGGTGGTAGTTTAAGTAGTATTCGGAAAAGATATAAGTATATTGGAGTATCTTGTAACTTCATCTTTTAAACTTATATCTAGTAAATGATTATCTTATGCATGTCAAAGATTTTCAGAAAAACGTTGAGACAAGGTTAGATATACGAGATCATCTTGCAACGATATTTTTATACAGTTATAAACTGGAACTCTGTGTACATTATACATGTCAGAGGATTTCAAAGATTGTGAAAAGTATATATGTATGTATACTGAATATTTTGCGACTTCATCGCATTAAGATATCAAACTTGGTTCATTTCTTTTGACCAAGACTTTCATGAGTACTATGAGAAGGCTCATATATTGTTAATCATTATACATATTATTTTGGTGGGCTTGCTGCTCACCCTTGCTTTCTTCTTTCATCACACAACAACAGATAGAAAAGATGAACATGACCAAGCTCCCAATTCGCGAGCGGATAGGAAACGTTCCGCAGTTTCCTATAGGCATTGATGTCGCTGTAGCTGAGGTAGGAACTACCAATAGGCTAGGCTTCAACTTTTGATGTACCGGATTTATGTATATTGATTAATTGTAATAATGGCAAATAAATGTAAATTTATTCAGAAACCCTTTTAAGGTGTATTGGCATATATTGGTGGAATAAAACGACTTGTGATTATTTTTGGATATTCATCTCTGAGACTATAACTTATGGTGTGTGTGTTTATTGTGGGGTCACAGTACAGAGTAGTTGATTATTTATTAATATTGGGTGTTATTAAGGGAAATGGAACTCGTGACAACCCGGATCCCCGACCCCGAATTTGGGGGTGTTACAACATACATCTATGTGTACCAATTCTAGCAAATCTGTAGCCCTCTCTCCATGTCCACTAAATGGAGATTTGGTCATTTTACCTAATAGACAAGACTCGCATGTAGGATATGATTCAAAATCAAAGGGGTCAAGTAACCCTTCCTTATACAATGTCCGCAGTCTATTTTCACTAATATGACCTAGCCTACAATGCCATAAATAGGTCAGATTTTCATCATCTCATTTTCTTTTATTAGTTTGTTCAATCTGAAGTAAATCATACTCTACGTCGCATACATACAGACCATTATTTAAAATGCCACATCCAAAAAAACATTATCTCTAAGGATAAAACATTCATTATTCTTAATAATAAATGAAAAACCATCCACATCCAACATAGGAATAGAAACAATATTCCTCACAATGGAGGGAACGTAATAACAATTATTCAAAATAATAGTCTTTCCCGTAGGCATATGTAAACTAAATGATCCTACAGATATGGCCGCAACCCTTGCTCTATTGCCCATACGTAGAATCACCTCATCTTTTTCAAGAGTCCTACTTCCCTTTAGTCCTTGCAACGAATTGCAAATATGAGAACCACAGGCGGTATCTAATACCCAAGTAGAAATTTGACCTAGTGACATATTAACTTCGATCATGAACATGCCTCAATCAGAAGTGGTAGTCTTACTACCCTTCTTCTTCTTCAATTCTGCAAGGTAAACCTTGCAGTTCCTCTTCCAGTGCCCCAACTTGTTACAGTGAAAACAAACAGCTAAATTAGGACCAGTCAACTTGTGAGCATCTAGTATGCTCCGGAGTGATAGTGTAGAAGACATGACGAATATAGTAAATCTGTAAATGATAAACACATAACAACACTTAGCAAATATTCAATTTCATTTCAAAACACTATATGAATCGGATCTTTATTCATAAGTGTCTCCCACTATTTTATCTAATTTTTTCAACCCCCTAAGTGAAAATTAAGCATTCATATTGCTAGTGGGAATAGGGATCCCACATTCCATCACACGACCTCGGCTGTGGCACGAAACGTCATGTGATATTCAATTGGAAGACAACTCTTATCAATTACATCTTATGTTATTCCCTAATATAAGTTTAGCCTCTTGAATAATTGAGCTATGGCTGTGGCACGACAAACTCAATATTCTAAGTCAAGTCTAACCCAACATTTTGTACAATTAAATCAGTCTCCAACGGCCCACGACTGTAGCACGTACCGACCTTTAGATTCTAATTCAATGTACACATCTCTATGTAATAGACAAGTATTTCTTATTTCGAAATCAAAGCCCTCGGCTGTTGCACGAAATGACAATGATTTATAAATAAGAACCACTTTCTACCATGTTGGAAGGATATGACCGACACAAGCCCGTTGTGTCATTGGCCAATTACTACTTGATATTATTTAATTTTAGAGGGATTATATTACGTTACAATCATAATCATATTATAAAGAGATTCTTCCTTTTAAATTAAATTTTCAAATCAATAATCGATAATCAGATGATTCCCAGATCGGGTGGAGCATTGTCAAGAGGCGTCACTTAATAACCCTTTCTTACAGATAGAAATCTGTTGTTGACAGAATCATCCTTTCTCTCAATATTGAAAATTCATATTCAATTACGTGTTTCATAAATACAAGAATCTCATGATCGTATTCATAATATTTATTGTTAAGGCATGAAACGATTCCTATTCTAGATTTTCTAGAGCACGCCTTATATTGATTTAAGTTCACTTAAATCTATCATCGCATGGTAAATATAGGCATATATCTCATATATAAAATTAAATAAACAAGTAAATGTAAAGTGCAATAAAGTAAATGTGTTTGGTTATGGCCCCATCCTATATGTTCTTTATCAAGCTCATGATAAAGATCAGGGTCAAAATAATATGGTGATGGAAATAAATACAACTACTAATTACATAAGTCTTCTTCTTTGTTTAGACTTCTTGTATGCCTCATCTTCTTCTTTGTATCACCTCCATTGGATAGCTTTCTTGAGTATTCAATTACATTACATGATTGAAAGTAAAACTAATCTAATGAACTTACAAGAATAACTCGAGTTACATTCGAGGTTTATGATTACAAAGATTGACGACATGCAAGTCTTATTTAAAACCAAAACCAAAACCATTACACTAAGGTCGAAAAGACCATAACCATCCACCATGCTCATACAACACATAAAAGAATGTTAAAACACATAATCTGATCATAACATATCATATTATCCATGATCTAATCATAAAAAGAAAATATGACAAAAATCAGAAAAATCAGAATCACTGTTTACGGGTAGTAAACGACGTCAAACGCCTTACAGACGAGTCATTGATAGCTTTAGCTATCAGTTTTGTTGCTCGTTTACCTATGGAATATGGTATTCGTTTGCATAAATCGGACACCAGACCCAGATTTCAGCAAATCTGCAGCAGCCAATTCAGAATCCGTATCTAATATGATTCTCATAATTAGAACAAACATGAATCATGTATATATCGGTATATATACAGATTACATAATCATCTTTTGATTATACAACTCATATGAATATCATATATTCAAAACCATACATATATAAACATATTATATCAACATCAAATCATGGCGAATCACGTACATGCTCATATATCGAAAACAGTTAAACACATAAACGAATTAAAAACTTTTCTCAAGTAGCTCTGATGCCATGAAGGGTTTTTAGCACATAAATGCAACGAAAATATAAATTTAAATCTAAAAAAAAATGAAACCCTTCGCAGGATCCATGCGAAAAATAATATTTAATTCGTAGTTCAGTATGTTTACCTTAAGAAGCTTTACGTTAATGGAAAGATGAAGGTCTTTAATGGCGATCCAAAAACGATGAACGGAGATCCTTAACAGCTGCTCCTCAAGTGTGAAGCACTCCACCGGTATCCACCAAGAAAACGATGTAATGAAGGAGGAGGAGATGGAGAGAATTAGGATTTTGTAAATCTTTTTGGTTGAGGCAAAAATAGGGTCTATAATAGTATATCTATAGGCAAAATTTTCAGCTGAAAATTTTCCCATAAAATATTATTATTATTAACCCTTTATTATTCTCACTAATAATTAAAACACCTTTTAATTATTAATCCTTTTTCTAAACTCTTTAGAAATAATTCTCTCACTTGATTTAATTTCCAAAAATTAAATTCTTAATTAATAATATTAAAAACTTTTTCTTAATTAATTTATAATCAATTAAATCTCATTTAATCAATTATTAAATTTGCCAATTTATTTATTTCATAAATAAATAATTATCAGCCATTATTAATTAATTTCTCCACCATTAAATCATTCTCTTTTATGGTGCGACCCTGTAGGTTCAATATTAAGCCGGTAGTAGAAATAAATAATAATAAAACTATTTTATCATTATTTATATAAATTCTCTAATTCATTAAATATGATTAATTAATTAATCATATTTATTCTACATCGTGAGGGATACTTCTCAGCATATCGCGACTATCCGGATAATACGAATTCACTGCTTAGAATACCAAGAACCTATTCAGTGAGTAGTTACCGTACAATTAATTCCTTCTACCCAGCAATGTCACGATTAATTCCTTCCTTCACGGGCTATATCTATTTAAGTGTTTATATAAGATATACCATAGTTTAGAGTAAAGCTTTTTATGGATTATGATGAGATCATAATTGTGAGACCTAAAAGATGATAACTCTAAACTTAAATAGTTCCTGGTCATAGGATTACTAACTGGTAATTAATAATCCGTAAAGATCGGTACATACTATGCTTGCTTCATTATGAAGGATGTCTGTTCTCATAGACATTTGTGTGGTGACACTATAGCTAGTATGCAGGTGCTTATTATAGAATAAGTTCACTGAACATGACTCGCCCAGCTGAACAACTGATGGAGTTCACTCACGTGTCAGCAGTTGTTCACATAGTGATAGTTGTACAAGTATCCTTAGATTTGAGGTCATCATAGTCATCTTGTGTACACTGAACTATGCTTTGGTTTAGTTCTTAGTCTCCAGGGACAATTATTAGGGCTCTACAGGGTATAGGAATTTGTACACGAAGATAGTGTATGATCAATAAAGGATCTACCCCTTCCAGTGAAGGAAGCGAATGTTCAAGGCTGATCCACTTATGCTAGTTCAGGAATCTCTGGCCAGAGTGAATGAAATTAGAAAGGAGTTTCTAATTTGCATAGAACTAAGCATAGTAAATGGTAAGCAAGTGATTAAATTAGATAGGCTTGACACGAGATCCATGCCTTGTATTTAATCGGGACATTGTAGGGTAGAAGGAGTTTATTGTACGGTAACTTTTCACTGAATAGGTTCTTGGTATTCTAAGCAGTGAATTCGTATTATCCGGATAGTCGCGATATGCTGAGAAGTATCCCTCACGATGTAGAATAAATTAATTAATTAATCATATTTAATAAATTAGAGAATTTATATAAATAATGATAAAATAGTTTTATTATTATTTATTTCTACTACCGGCTTAATATTGAACCTACAGGGTCACACCATAAAAAGAGAATGATTTAATGGTGGAGGAATTAATTAATAATGGCTAATAATTATTTATTTATGAAATAAATAATTTATTGGCAAATTTAATAATTGATTAAATGAGATTTAATTTATTATAAATTAATTAAGAAAAGTTCTTAATATTATTAATTAAGGATTTAATTTTTTGGAAATTAAATCAAGAGAGAGAATTATTTCTAAAGTGTTTAGAAAAAGGATTAATAATTAAAAGGTGTTTTAATTATTAATGAGAATAATAAATGGGATAATAATAATAATATTTATGGGAAAATTTCAGCTGAAAATTTTGCCTATAAATATACTATTATAAACCCTATTTTTATTCTAACCCCAAAATTTTATAAAACCTAATTCTCTCCACCTCCTCCTCCTCCTTAACGTCGTTTTCTTGGTGGATACCGGTGGAGTGCTTCCTGTTTGAGGAGCAGCTGCTAAGGATCTCCGATCGTTGCTCTTGGATCGCATATTAAAGGTTAGTAATCGATCCCTATGTTTTTACCACGATTTATATGCTTTTATTTGGATTTTATGTGTGTAAAAGTGTTTTACCATGCCTCCGCTGTGATTAAAATCCAACATTGGTATCAGAGCTTAGGTTGTATGCATATAGATCTGTGGTAAAAATTTCAGAATTTTATGTGCTTGTATGAATTAATTATGATTTTTACAAGTTATATCATGGATTAATTTTGTCTGATGAGAAATTGTTTCTCAGAATAATTTTGAATGTTGATCTGGGTTCTACAAGTGTTGTAGATCGTCTGGGTATTTTTTTCATAATTTTATGATGTATAGATTTTTTATTATGAATTTTTGAAGTTGTTGCAATTAAATTCGTAATTAAATAATCATATATATATATACATAAATTGTAAGTAAGTATATATATATTAAGCATCTGCTGCTGTACATCTACTGCTGTACTGTTTGTTGAATGCACGGAAAGAAATTAAAGATGTCAGGCACGGAGTTTGAGAAAGACAAGCAACGGCGGCTGCTGCAAGAGAAGGAAAAGGGGTGTGCGCATTCCGTGAATGCGTTACACCCTGTGGCGCATTCACGGAATGCGTTACACCTTTTAATGGCTTAAAAGGGTTGTAACGCATCACCGGAATGCGTTACAGGGCTTGTAACGCGTTCCTGTAATGCGTTACAGCCCGTCTGTTATTTTTAAATTTGATTTTCTGGGAGTTTCGTAACTCTATTTTGGGCGTGCAATATATCGTTGGATTTGTTTTACCGAGACGGATCTAATGGAGTGATAAAATTTTAGTTTATATAAAATTTTTGAACTGTTTATATTTCCGAAAGTGTTTTAAAGCTATTTTTAACTGTTATAACTGCTTTTAAATGCTTCATGTGATACATAGAGATGTATAATGCTTAGACCAATATGCTAGATGATATAACATGCCTACATTGATGTTTATTCATGTTTATATATATGATATATGCTTAGTTTATCATGCGATGATAGATTTAGGTGAACTTAAATGAACATAAGGCGTTTGTTAGACAACCTAGTATAGTGAAATTGTTTCATAACCTTAATAACAATATTATGAATACAATCATGAGATTCTTGTGTTTATGAAACACGTAATTGAATATGAATTTTCGATATGAGAGAAAGGATGATTCTGTCAACAACAGATTTCTATCTGTAAGAAAGGGTTATTAAGTGACGCCTCTTGACAATTCTCCACCCGATCTGGGAATATTCTGATTATTGATTATTGATTTGAAATATTTAATTTAAAAGGAAGAATCTCTTTATAATATGATTATGATTGTAACGTAATATAATCCCTCTAAAATTAAATAATATCAAGTAGTAATTGGCCAATGACACAACGGGCTTGTGTCGGTCATAGCCTTCCAACATGATAGAAAAGTAGTTCTTATTTTTGAATCATTGTCGGTTCGTGCTACAGCCGAGGGCTTTGATTTCGAAATAAGAAATACTTGTCTATTACATAGAGATGTGTACATTGAATAAGAATCTAAAGGTCGGTACGTGCCACAGCCGTGGGCCTTTGGGGACTGATTCAACTGTACGGAATGTTGGGTTAGACTTGACTTAGAATATTGAGTTTGCCGTGCCACAGCCGTGACTCAATTATTCAAGAGGCTAAAATTTTTGATTAGGGAATAACATAAGATGTAATTGACAAGAGTTGTCTGCCTATTGAACATTACATGGCGTTTCGTGCCACAGCCGGGGTTGTGGAATGGAATATAGGATCCTTATTCCCAGTAGCATTATGAATGCTTAATTTTTCACGTAGGGGTTGAATAAATTAGATAAACTAGTGGGAGCCACTTATGAATAAAGACCCGATTCATATAGTGTTTTAAAATGAAATCGAATATTTGCTAAGTGTTTTTATGTGTTTATCATTTACAGATTTACTTTGTACGTCATGTCTTCTGCACTATCACTCAGGAGCATACTAGATGCTCACAAGTTGACTGGTCCTAATTATGCTGACTGGCTTCGAAACTTGAGAATTGTTCTCAGGATTGAGAAACTGGAATACGTGATTGACTCACCTAAGCCTACTGAACCTGCTAGCGATGCGCATAATGATGAACATGTTGTGTATCGTAAGTGGATAGATGATGCAAATGTTGCTCAATACATCATGCTAGCTTCCATGAACATTGAGCTACAGAAGCAACATGAGCATATGGATGCTCACACTATCCTCATGCATCTACAAGAGTTTCATGATGTGGCAGGGAGGACAACTGGATATGAGATATCGAAGGAGCTGTTCGGTTGTCGGATGTCTGAGGGATCATCTGTGAATGACCATGTACTTAAGATGATCAATTTGATTGAACGTCTTGGACAACTTGGTTTTGCCATGGATGGGGAGCTGAGCCAAGACCTGGTCTTGCAATCGCTTCCGAGTTCGTTCTCGCAGTTTGTCGTGAACTTTCACATGAATAAGTTGGATGTCAGCCTGCCTGAACTCCACAACATGTTGAAGACTGCGAAATCGAATTTTCCCCCTAAGAAAAGTTCTGTTCTTCTAATTGGTGAAGGTTCCAATCCTAAGAAAAGGAAGAGGAACCCTTCCAAGAAGAAGAAAGTAGGTGAGAAAACGCCGGTTCCACCAAAAGCTGAAGACCCCAAGAGCAAAGTTGTTTGCTTTCACTGTAACAAGGTGGGGCATTGGAAGAGGAATTGCAAGGTTTACCTTGCAGAATTGAAGAAGAAGAAGGGTAGTGAGACTACCGCTTCTGATTCAGGTATGTTCATGATAGAAGTGAATATGTCATTAAATCAAATTTCTACTTGGGTATTAGATACCGCCTGTGGTTCTCAAATCTGCAATTTGTTGCAGGGACTAAGGAGAAGTAGGACTCTTGAAGAAGAGGAGGTGATTCTACTGATTGGAAATGGAGCAAGAGTTGCTGCTGTAGATGTAGAATCATTTCATTTACATATGCCTACGGGCAAGACTATTGTTTTTTAAATAATTGTTATTTTGTTCCCTCGATTGTGAGAAATATTATTCCCATGTTAGACTTGGCTGGATTTTCATTTATTATTGAGAATAATGAATGTTCTATTCTTAGAGATAATATTCTTTATGGATGTGGTGCTTTAAATAATGGTCTGTATATATGTGACATAATTTACTTCAGATTGAACAAACTAATAAAAGAAAAGGGATGATGAAAATCTCACTTTATTGTGGCACTGCAGTCTCCATTTAGTAGACATGGAAAAAGGACTGCAAATTTGCTAGGAATGGTACACACAGATGTATGTGGACCAATATCTAAGCAAGCCATGGGTAGATTTTCATACTTCATTACTTTCATGGATAATAGATCTAGATTCGGATATGTGTTTGATGAAACACAAGTCTGAAGCCTTTGAAAAGTTCAAAGAGTATAAGTATGAAGTGGAGAAACAAACCAAACATAGTATTATAATTCTTCGATTAGATCGAGGTGTTAATACTTGAATGGAGAGTTTCTGGATTATCTCAAAGTAAATGGTATAGTCTCCCAGTGGACGCCTCCTGATTGGTATCTGAAAGGAGAAATCGAACTTTGTTAGACATAGTTCGGTCCATGATGAGCTATGCAAATCTTCCAATATCCTATGGGGTTATGTATTGGAAACCTCAGCATATTTGCTGAATAAGGTGCCTTCCAAATCTGTTCCTCAAACTCCGTATGAGATATGGAAAGAAAGGAAACCGAGTCTTAAACACGTTAAGATTTAGGGATGTCCAGCTTATGTCAAGTAAGTTGACCCAGATAAGCTGGAATATTGATCTGTAAAATGTAGTTTTGTGGGATATCCTAAAGACACTTTAGGGTATTACTTTTACACCGATCATCGGGTGTTTGTCTCCAGACATGCTACCTTCTTGGAAAAGGAGTTTATCCTTGAAGGAAACAGTGGGAGCAAAATTTGAACTTGATGAAATTCAAGAAGCACAAACTACTACGGATCAAGTGGAAACACCTGTTCTGACTGAACAACCTTTTGTGGAACAGCCCATTCGTAGGTCAGGGAGAGTGTCTCGCCAACCTGAGAGGTAATATGGCCTTGTCATTGAGAATAACAATGAGTTGTCGATCATTGATGATGACGACCCTGTGACCTATAATGAGGCTATGAGTAGTGTTGACTCAGAGAAATGGCATAGTGCCATGAAATCCGGAATGGAATCTATGTATACGGTATACGAAAGAATGATTAGAGCAGATTGGCAGGTGGAGACCTATAAGGCCAGGCATTTGGTAAAAGGATTCAAACAAAGGCAATGGATTGACTTTGATGAAACCTTTTACCTGTAGCCCTGTTAAAATCAGTTCGGATTTTGCTTGCGATTGCTGCTTACTACGACTATGAGATCTGGCAATTAGCCAGAGGGTTTTCTTTCCAAGGGAAATGAAAACCCAGTGTTTAAGCTGCTACGAACCATATGTGGTTTAAAGCAAGCTTCTCGAAAGATGGAACATTTGTTTTGATGAGACAATCAAAGTGTTTGATTTTATCAAAAACGTGGATGAACCATGCGTCTACAAAAGGGTTAATGGGAGCGCGGTAACATTTCTTGTATTGTATTGAATTAGAGTTGACACACATAACAACATAGCAGACCCATTCACAAAGCTACTTTATGAAAGTCACTTTGATCGTCATAAAGACTAGATGGGTATTAGATACCAGAGTGATTGGCTTTAGTACAAGTGGGAGATTGAAAGGAATATGTCCTAAGTCCAATCATGTATTAGGATTTAGGAATAACTTCCTGTGTAATCTATTTTGATTTCATTGATATTAATAAAAGACTTGTTTTGTTTTTATTACGGGCTCTATCTATTTAAGTGTTTAAATAAGATATACCATAGTTTAGAGTAAAGCTTTTTATGGATTATGATGAGATCATAATAGTGAGACCTAAAAGATGATAACTCTAAACTTAAATAGTTCCTGGTCATAGGATTACTAACAGGTAATTAATAATCCGTAAAGATCGGTACATACTATGCTTGCTTCATTATGAAGGATGTCTGTTCTCATAGACATTTGTGTGGTGACACTATAGCTAGTATGTAGGTGCTTATTATAGAATAAGTTCACTAAACATGACTCGCCCAGCTGAACAACTGATGGAGTTCACTCACGTGTCAGCAGTTGTTCACATAGTGATAGTTGTACAAGTATTATTAGACTTGAGGTCATCATAGTCATCTTGTGTACACTGAACTATGCTTTGGTTTAGTTCTTAGTCTCCAGGGACAATTATTAGGGCTCTACAGGGTATAGGAATTTGTACACGAAGATAGTGTATGATCAATAAAGGATCTACCCCTTCCAGTGAAGGAAGCGAATGTTCAAGGCTGATCCACTTATGCTAGTTCAGGAATCTCTGGCCAGAGTGAATGAAATTAGAAAGGAGTTTCTAATTTGCATAGAACTAAGCATAGTAAATGGTAAGCAAGTGATTAAATTAGATAGGCTTGACATGAGATCCATGCCTTGTATTTAATCGGGACATTGTAGGGTAGAAGGAGTTTATTGTACGGTAACTATTCACTGAATAGGTTTTTGGTATTCTAAGCAGTGAATTCATATTATCCGGATAGTCGCGATATGCTGAGAAGTATCCCTCACGATGTAGAATAAATTAATTAATTAATCATATTTAATAAATTAGAGAATTTATATAAATAATGATAAAATAGTTTTATTATTATTTATTTCTACTACCGGCTTAATATTGAACCTACAGGGTCACACCATAAAAAGAGAATGATTTAATGGTGGAGGAATTAATTAATAATGGCTAATAATTATTTATTTGTGAAATAAATAATTATTTGGAAAATTTAATAATTGATTAAATGAGATTTAATTGATTATAAATTAATTAAGAAAAGTTTTTAATATTATTAATTAAGGATTTAATTTTTTGGAAATTAAATCAAGAGAGAGAATTATTTCTAAAGTTTTTAGAAAAATGATTAATAATTAAAAGGTGTTTTAATTATTAATGAGAATAATAAATGAGATAATAATAATAATATTTATGGGAAAATTTCAGCTGAAAATTTTGCCTATAAATATACTATTATAAACCCTATTTTTATTCTAACCCCAAAATTTTATAAAACCTAATTCTCTCCACCTCCTCCTCCTCCTTAACGTCGTTTTCATGGTGGATACCGGTGGAGTGCTTCACGTTTGAGGAGCAGCTGCTAAGGATCTCCGATCGTTGCTCTTGGATCGCATATTAAAGGTTAGTAATCGATCCCTATGTTTTTACCACGATTTATATGCTTTTATTTGGATTTTATGTGTGTAAAAGTGTTTTACCATGCCTCCACTGCGATTAAAATCCAACAGATCCTTTATTGATCATACACTATCTTCGTGTACAAATTCCTATACCCAGTAGAGCTCTTATAATTGTCCATTGAGACTAAGAACTAAACCAAAGCATAGTTCAGTGTACACAAGATGACTATGATGACCTCAAGTCTAAGGATACTTGTACAACTATCACTATGTGAACAACTGCTGACACGTGAGTGAACTCCATCAGTTGTTCAGCTGTGTGAGTCATGTTCAGTGAACTTATTCTATAATAAGCACCTATATACTAGCTATAGTGTCACCACACAAATGTCTATGAGAACAGACATCCTTCATAATGAAGCAATCATAGTATGTACCGATCTTTGCGGATTATTAATTACCAGTTAGTAATCCTACGACCAGGAACTATTTAAGTTTAGAGTTATCATCTTTTAGGTCTCATTATTATGATCTCATCATAATCCATAAAAAGCTTTACTCTAAACTGTGGTATATCTTATTTAAACATTTAAATAGATAAAGCCCGCAATAAAAACAAAACAAGTCTTTTATTAATATCAATGAAATCAAAACAGATTACATAAAAGTTATTCCTAAATCCTCATACATGATTGGACTTAGGACATATCTCTTTCAAGAAAAAGAAGCCAAATATGAAGTATTTTCATGTATTTGGTTGCAAGTGTTTTTGTTAGGTCACACTTTCACTGTAGAGGGGGTGAATACAGTGTTTATTACAATCAAATCAAACTTCAAGAACTTATGTAACAGAAAACAAACTTTATTTAAACAATAAACTCTGTTACAATCTGGAACTGTTATCTCTCAGTGATGAACAAAATATCACGAGAGCTTCTAGAGTTATAATAAATAATATTCTCGATAATGATAACACCTCTAGTGTAAACTCTATTTCTGTGTTTATATACTACACAGTTACAAGATATTCGCTAATTGATATGGAATATAATTCTGCTTCCTAAAATATATCAATCAGATATCTTCTATTCCAAGTATTCCATTCTTCACGGAATTCCTTCTTCATGCATATCTCTTCTTATGTTTATCTTGATCTTCTTAACTTTAATCAGCTACTGTCCTTATCTGATCGTCCTTCAGCACTTAAGTTCTGATATCTATCTCCTGATAACATAAGTACTGATATCCCTTAAGTTCTGACTTCCAGTACCTTAAGTTCTGACTTCCAGTATAAGTACTGATCAGTTAAGTACTGATTTGTTCTGTTCAAATAAGATCTGAAATCTAAACATAAAACATATTAGCCATGACATTATCAAATATATCTAACAATCTCCCCCAACTTGTAAATTAACAAAATATACAAGTTTAACAGATATTTGATGATGTCAAAAACATTAAGTACAAATGCATGAGAAATAGACAAGATAACTACAACTTACAGTCCTTAAAGTTTTTACCAATTCAACTTCTGATAACAACTTCAACCTGTATAAATATCAGAATTTAAGCAGTTGTAGATCTTCGACTTGGCTTCATCATTTTCTGATCTCTCTGATGTCAGGAGTTGTTCTGAGATAATTCTTCAACAAACATTTCTCAGCATATCTGAGTTCATCAATCATTCTCCGTTTGACATCTTTAAGCTCTGCAGTATCTTCACCAGTTTGAAATATTGCAGCTCTGAGATCATTAATCTTTGCTTTTCTCAACTCCCGATCTAGTCTTATGACATAAGCTTTGTTAGACTCTAGATTGAATTCAAGCCCCTTAATACCAAGATATGTTCTGATCTGTGCAGTATTAGGCTTCATATCAACAATATCACCATTGTGATTTCTGTACTTTGGAACATATCTGCTGTCAGACTTAACAGAATAAAGTCTTTTCTGTCTCTGAATCTGTTCCTTTAAGTAGTTTGCAGCAGTCTCTGTTATTCTGTCATCCACTTGAAGTAAGAATAATACATGCTCCAATTCTTCAAAATACTTCAATGGAATGGCATTTTGTCTTATATGATAAACCCTACCATCTGTCATGAAATACAACATGATGTATTCTTTCAAGTAGGTATGGTAAACCATCTGTACAGATTCTAGTTGATTCAATCTCTCAGGAGTTGCTCCAATACCTGGTTCACTCAAGGAAGTTGGATCATCAGTAGTGTTGTGTACTCTTCTTTCATCAGCACTTCCCAATCCAGTTTTATCTCTAGCTTCCTTTCCAGTAACTACTCTTGCTTCAAAACCACTTAAAGTAGTCTTCAAAGATTGAGTCTGTTTTGCTTTAGTGAATCCTGGTAGGAGTGTTTTAGATTTATCTTCTGATATCAAGTTAACTTGAGCACTGTCAGAGGTTACTTGCTTCTTGTGAATATCAGAACTTACAATTTCTTGACTCTGAACAACTTGAGCCATGTCAGAGGTTGTTTTAAGAATTTTTCTTGAAGTCAGAGCAAGATTATGTTTTCCATCAGTAATTTCTTCTTCCACAGGAGGTACATAAGGCTTGATAGGTTCACCAACCTTTTCTTTACCCTTGGATCTTGGATCTATCTGTGGTTGTGATCTAGCCAAAGTTTCTTCAGTATGTATCCTCTCTTTGATCACAATGCCTTTAGGTTTTGGAAGTAACTTTTTACCAGAAGCTTCAGATTTAGATGTGACTTTCTCTGATTTAAGTCTGGCTTCTTCTTCCTTTAAACTTTCCAAGTTCATCCCTGGATTTTCTTGAAGAAATAACTGTCTTGACATTTCCTCATCAAGATCTAGAAGTTCATCAGAACTTATCCTTTTACCAGCAGCAGAACTTATTCTTTTCCCAGTATCAGAACTTGTTCTGTGACTAGCTTGTATTGATGTAAATCTTCTACCTTGACTATGACCACTACCCATTCCAGAGTTTCCTTGGTCATCTTTTCCATCATCCTTTCCTTGCAGTGACTTGTTGGTTTTGCATTTGGACTTAATTACCTTCTCCCCCTTTTTGGCATCAGCAGGTAATAAAAGAGAGATAAGTAGTTCCACTGAGGTCTGGATTTCAGTAAGTTGCGATTGCTGAGAAGCTTGATATGTCAGAATTTGATCAATCTGAGCTTGTTGCTTCTCTTGAGTTTTCTCAATATAAGCAACCCTGTCAATGGTAGGTTGGAAGAACTTTTTCTTATCAAGTTTCCAAACTTGTTCCTGTTTAATAAAGTTCTCCTGAATCTTGTGTAGCTCTGCATGAGTGTTGGAATGAAGACCTTGTAGATGTTTAGTACTCAATGCAGTGACTCTAAGCTGGGTTTTAAAATCATCAGAATTTAACATCTCATCAGCTTTAGTCAAGTGCTCAGCAAGATGTAAAGCATTTGGAACACATGAAACTGAGTTCCATTCCTTAGTCCACTCCTGTCCTGCAGGAGTTTCACTCCAAGGTACTGGTGCATCCCTGATAACAAACTCCTTTAGCAGTTCAGACTTAGGAAGAGTCAGTGGAGGAGTATGTCCTGAAGGACCTGCTGCATCAGCATCTACAGTTGTAGCAGCTTCACCAGTATCTCCAACATTTGCAGCATCAGAACTTAAAGAATCAGTATCTTCTGATAAGACAACTGTATGAGTAGCAATGGAGGCGTCAACATCCTCTAATTGCTGATTTGATACTAAGTTCTGATCAACAGCCATATCCTGATGCTCACCTAAAATCTGATCATCATCTTGATGCAGAGAAGGTGTTAGTGATAACTCAGGAGTTTGAACAGCATCAGTAACAGGTGTTGTGGAAGGATTATTTGCTGTTGGAGCTTCTAAGAAAAGTATTTCAGGCACAACCAAGTTCTGAATATCAATTTCAGCACTTGTGCCTGGATCAACAAGAGATAAAGAAGGTAAATTAGCCTTGTCAGATACAGGTTCCTGAAATGGAGTTGATGGAGAAGAAGTGACTGGAGCAAATTCCTTGTCTTGTGAGATCAGAGATTCCTGATCCCCTTCCTTAGCTACTTCCTCCTCATCATCTGAAACTGGCCTCTGTGCCCTCTGTTTCTTGTACTTCCTTGTTGATTTGGATTCCTTGGGAGTTGCAGGAACAGTCATACGTCTAAGCCTCTTGAGAAGCCTAGAACCCCCAATTGCAGAATCCTTCTGAGAAGTTGCCTTCTCAGTTTCATTTATCATAGGTTCTGAAGAAGGAACCTGATCTCAGAATCTGTTTCATCTCTCAAAGTAATCCTCCTCTTCTTCTGAGATGGTTGAGGAACAGTCTTTGTTCTCTTCAACATTTCGAAATTAATCTGAGACTGTTACCAAATTTTATTTACAGATAAGTCAAGTAAAGGGTTAGACTGAAAAATCAGAACTTAGACCTATATCAGAACTTAACAGTCATCAGAACATAATGTCTTAACTCGAACAAGGAATATCTATCTTAGTAAATACTCATACAAGTTCTTAGTTATGAACGTCAGAAATTAATCATCAGAACGTGTAACTAGAACTTATCCTCAGAATTTGTGCAGAAGTGACACAATGACTGTTTATCTAAAATAACATAGACCACCACAGAAATTTCATCATTCATATGGAGTGATGTGTGTGTGCATTAAGCTAAATAACAGACAAAAAGTAAAGTCTGATCTACTTCAGTACATCTTAGAAATAAGTCATAATTAAAATTTTGCTAAAGATCTGTCATTATCCTGAAACCTACTGATAAATGAGTTCATGCATGAGTTCACCTCTACTGTTTTTGTGCTAATTTTATGCATCTTTTGAAATTCTATTTTACAGAGGCTTCTCAGTGTAAGTGAGTCACGACTGTTTATTAGAATTTATGCTATTATCAGAGTATTTCTCCAGTAATCATAGAGTGTGAAAAGTCACCAAGAAAATATTTTGCTTTTCTAATGCATATTTACTTAATACCAGCAATGCACTTGGGTCGTCCCTTTCACATTTTTACTCTAGATCTCAAAGGAGTACCTGATATTATTCTTTGATTATTGTTCTTCTTCTTTTGATAAGTGAGGTTTATCAGCACTTAGTACATTCAGCAGTTTTACTAGAATCAGAACTTAAACAGATGAGTAGCATTATTCTAATTTGTGACTTAGTAATAAGATATACAAAGTAAACTTAACTAAGCTCAGTTATCAGAATTTGCTTGTGTCAGAAGATTTCCACAGAAATAACTACTCCTTTCATGGGATCATTTGTTTATTGAAGACTAGTAGGTCAGTATCTAGCACAGTTATCCTCATAGGATAGAATAGTTACTGAAACAGACATATCACTTATCAGAGTTTAGACACATATATCAGACAACAGTCAGTACTTGAAGACATTTATCAATTAATGCACAGAATATACAAAGAGATTAATTCTGTAAATACTGATCATAAAGTCTGATAACATAGAACAAGTTTAAGCAGATTTAGAGAAAGAACCTGAAATCATTCCAAGTTCATTTACCAATTTTGAAAAGGTAGCTTCACACAGTGGTTTTGTGAAGATATCTGCTACTTGTTGATCTGTGGGAACAAAATGCAATTCCACTGTACCTTCATCCACATGTTCCCTGATGAAATGGTACCTGATGCTGATGTGCTTTGTCATAGAGTGTTGAACTGGATTACCTGTCATAGCAATAGCACTTTGATTATCACAGTAAATAGGGATTTTGAAATATGTTAACCCATAATCCAGTAACTGATTCTTCATCCAGAGAATCTGTGCACAGCAGCTTCCTGCAGCAATATACTCTGCTTCTGCAGTTGATGTGGAAATTGACTTTTGTTTCTTGCTATACCAAGAAACCAATCTGCCTCCAAGAAATTGGCAGCTTCCACTTGTGCTTTTCCTGTCAATTTTGCAACCTGCAAAATCTGCATCTGAGTAACCTATTAATTTAAAATCTGATTCTCTAGGATACCATAATCCTAGATCAACTGTTCCTTTAAGATACTTAAAGATTCTTTTTACAGCTGTTAAGTGAGGTTCTCTTGGATCTGCTTGAAATCTTGCACAAAGACAGGTAGCAAACATGATATCTGGTCTACTAGCAGTTAGATAGAGAAGTGAGCCAATCATACCTCTGTAATCAGTAATATCTACTGAATTACCAGTATCCTTATCCAGTTTTGTTGCAGTGGCCATGTGAGTGGATGCACTTGAACAGTCTTGCATTCCAAATTTTTTCAGCAAGTTTCTGGTGTACTTAGATTGACAAATAAAAGTTCCTTCTTCACTCTGCTTGACTTGAAGGCCCAGAAAATAACTAAGTTCTCCCATCATACTCATCTGATATCTTGACTGCATTAGATTGGCAAACTTTTTGCAAAGTTTGTCATTTGGAGACCCAAAAATGATATCATCAACATAAATCTGGATCAAAAGTAAGTCCTTGCCATGGTTGAGATAGAACAATGTTTTGTCAATAGTTCCTCTGTTGAATCCACTTTCCAGAAGAAACTGAGCTAAAGTCTCATACCATGCTCTAGGAGCTTGCTTAAGTCCATAAAGTGCTTTATCAAGCCTGTAGACATAATCTGGATGTTTGGAATCTACAAAGCCTGGAGGTTGTTCAACATATACTTCCTCTTCCAATTCTCCATTGAGAAAAGCACTTTTCACATCCATTTGAAAGACAGTAAACTTTTTGTGAGCAGCATAAGCCATGAATATCCTTATGGCTTCTAACCTAGCAACTGGAGCAAATGTTTCATCATAGTCAATTTCCTCCTGTTGAGAATATCCTTTTGCAACCAGCCTTGCCTTGTTCCTTACAATTATGCCATCACTGTCAGTTTTGTTTCTGAATACCCACTTTGTACCAACAACCGATCTATTCTTGGGTCTTGGCACTAAGGTCCAGACTTTGTTTCTTTCAAATTCATTCAACTCTTCCTGCATTGCTTGCACCCAATCAGCATCTTGAAGAGCTTCTTCCACTTTCTTTGGCTCAGACTGAGAGAGAAAAGAATTGTAAAGACATTCATTCGAAGTACCTGTTCTAGTTCTGACACCTGCCTCAGGATTTCCAATTATTAAATCAGGTGTATGTGATTTTGTCCACTTCCTTGCAGATGGAAGATTTTCTCTAGAACTGGATGCTCCCCCATAATTCATGCTGTCTTCGATTTCATTTTCTGATGCTCCCCCTGAAACTATGCTCTCTGAGTTGGATCCTTCAGTATTTAGATTTTCAGCACTGTCAGTACTTGGCTTATCAGAACTTGACGAATCAGAATTTGACGAGCCAGATGTATGTTCTGATGCTTCTTGAGATGTGATAAAATCTTGAGTATGCTCCCCCTGCAATGGTGCATCTTCCTTTGACGTAGTCACCACAGTTTCAATAACATCAGAGTTTAATCCATCAGAATTTACAGTATCAGGACTTAGACTGTCAGGACTTGAGGTATCAGAATATGAATCTTCATTTTCAAATCTCAGCTTATCATGATCAATGCAATCTTCAAGTCCAGTGATCTTCTTGTCATCAAAAGAGACATTGATAGATTCCATGACCACTTTTGTTCTCAAATTATAGACTCTGAAGGCTTTTGTAGAAAGTGGATATCCTACAAAGATTCCCTCATCAGCTTTTAGATCAAACTTGGATAGCTGTTCAGGATGAGTCTTGAGAACAAAACACTTACATCCAAATACATGAAAGTATTTGAGATTTGGCTTCTTGTTCTTCACCATCTCATATGGTGTTTTTCCATGCTTGTTAATGAGTGTTGCATTTTGAGTAAAACAAGCAGTCTGCACAGCTTCAGCCCAGAAATAGGTTGGAAGCTTTTCTTCTTCAAGCATTGTTCGTGCAGCTTCAATTAGAGTTCTATTCTTCCTTTCAACAACTCCATTTTGCTGTGGAGTTCCAGGAGCAGAAAATTCCTGCTTTATTCCATGATTTTTGCAGAACTCTTCCATTATCAAATTCTTGAATTCAGTGCCATTATCACTCCTCAAAATTTTCACAGAATCTTTGATCAATTTATCCAGATGTTTGACATGATCAATCAGGATAGATGCAGTTTCACTTTTTGTGTGCAAGAAATACACCCATGTGTATCTGGTGAACTCATCTACTATGACCAACGCTTATTTCTTCTTTGCAATAGACATGACATTCACTGGACCAAATAGATCAACATGAAGTAGATAGTAAGGCTCAAGAATTGATGATTCAGTCTTGCTCTTGAACGAAGATTTTCTTTGTTTAGCCTTCTGACATGAGTCACAAAGACCATCAGGAACAAACACTGATTTTGGCAGTCCTCTCACAAGATCTTTCTTGATCAGTTCATTTATCTTGTTGAAGTTTAAATGAGAGAGTTTCTTGTGCCAATTCCAGCTTTCTTCAGTTGAGGCTCTACTCACTAAACAGATTGCAGAACCATCAGAACTTGTTGAAAGCTTAGCTTCATAAATGTTACCACGCCTGAATCCCTTCAGAACAATTTTTCCTTTAGATTTACTAACTATTTCACAATGTTCTGCAAAGAAATCAACATGATAACCTCTGTCACAGATTTGACTTATACTCAGTAAGTTGTGTTTAAGTCCTGAGACCAGAGCTACATCTTTAATAATGACATTCCCAAGATTGATGTTGCCATATCCCAAAGTTTTTCCAATGTTGCCATCTCCATAAGAAACACTTGGGCCAGCTTTCTCCACAAAGTCTGATAGCAGGGCCTTATTTCCAGTCATATGTCCTGAACATCCACTGTCCAGAACTAGAATATTTTTCCTGTTGCCCTGCAATCAAAAAGACCACTAATTATTAGTTTTAAGGACCCAGACTTGCTTGGATCCTTTGGCCTTTTTAGGTTTGTTAACATTTGCAGCGGATTTAACATCAGATTTTATGTTAACAGTTTTCTTATCAGACCTTATACTAGAAGGAACAACAGAAACTTTCTTTAAAGAAGGTTTTATTTGATAATAATCATAGTACAAACTATGATATTCCTTACAAGTATAAATGGAATGCCATAAACTACCACAATGAAAACAAGGATTTTGTGGTTTGTATCTAACAGACTGACTCTTAACTCCTGACTTTGTAGATAAGGAGTTAATATTCTTATTCTTCCTGCAAAAAGAAGCCAGATGGTTAGAACTTCCACAGTTATGACATGCTTTCCTAGGAGCATCAGGAACAGATTTATAGTTATTGCTTTTATTCACACCTTCCTTTCCATTCCTGTTTTTCCTAGGTGATTTTACCTTGTTTGCATCCTTAACATCTTTCAGCTTATGTTTAAGCTGCTTCTTCGTCATTAAGCCTATGTTAACTTCAGCTGTCTTTTCCTGTTTTAGTTTGTCAGAAGCTAATTCCTTTTTAACTTCTGATTTCTCATTTTCGGATTTTTCAGTTACAAACTTAACAGGTTTTAACTTCGGCTTTTGCTTATCAACAGGCTTAATTTCTACAGTTCCTTTTTCATTTTCTCCATAGCCTAAACCCTCTTTCCAGTTTCCACTGCTTAGCAAATTTTGAGTTGTTTTGCCAGAGTTAGTCCAAGTTCTGATAATCTCTCTCTCCTTTTCTAACTCAGTTTTTAGAGATTCATTCATTTTTAGCACTTCATCCCTAATATAAAAAGCATTATCTCTATCCTGCTGAGTTTGATGAAACATGACTAACTCTTTTTCTAAGAAATCATTTCTTTTCTTAAAAGCAAGATTTTCAGAAGTTAATCTTTCACATGTTAAAGTTTGATCTCTATAACTAACAAACATGGTTTTAAGATATCTTCTCAACTCATCAATATCATCAGTATGAAAAGCATAAGTAGTCTGAGGTACCTTTGTTTCAGCAGCTTCAGAACTGCTCTCAGAACTTGATTTATCAGCATTTGCCATCAATGCATAGTTCTCCTCACTTTCAGAGTCTGAGGTGTCTGTCCAGCTTTTCTGCTTTGTGACAAGAGCTTTGCCTTTGTCATTCTTGGTCTTCTTGCAATTAGGAGATATGTGGCCTTTCTCACCACAATTATAACATTTAACATTAGCGTAATCTCCTCTGTCAGACTTTCCTCCTTTTCCTTCAGATCTTCTGAAATTCTTCTTATCAGAACTTATGCCTTTCCTGGAAAACATCTTTCCCTTCCTGAACTTCCTGTATGCAATCTTTGTGATTCCTTTCACCATAAGAGCACACAGCTTCATCATCTCCTCATCAGCATCAGTTTCAGGCAAGCTTTCAGAATCTGAGTCATCATCACTCTCAGAACTTGATG
The DNA here is from genome assembly GCF_009905375.1 of Apium graveolens. Lineage (NCBI taxonomy): Eukaryota > Viridiplantae > Streptophyta > Magnoliopsida > Apiales > Apiaceae > Apium > Apium graveolens. The sequence continues at coordinate 102,019,621 of NC_133649.1, forward strand.
ACTCAGTATCAGATTTTATGATAAGAGCTTTACCCTTATCTTTCTTTGAGGAAGGTGGTTTGGGGGATTCCTCTTCAACCTTGAGAGCAACTGTCCTTGACTTTCCTCCTTTTCTCTTGCTTCTTTGTTCCATCTCAAGTTCATGGGTCTTGAGCATTCCATAGATTTCATCAAGAGTTGTTTCATCAAGATTGTAGTTGTCTCTTATTGTTGTTGCCTTCAAATCCCAACATTCAGGAAGAGCTAACAGGAATTTGAGGTTTGTATCTTCAAGATCATACTCCTTATTTACTAATGACAAGTCATTCAAGAGTTTGACAAATCTATCATATACATCAGTCAATGACTCATTAGTCCTAGAGTCAAAGTGTTCATACTCTTGAGTGAGTATTGTCTTCCTGTTCTTCTTAACTGTTTCAGTTCCTTGACACCTTGTCTCCAGTGCATCCCATATCTCCTTAGCAGTCTTGCAGTTGATTACCCTGTTTGACATTACATTATCAATGGCACTATGCAATAAGTGACGTACCTTGGCATCCTTAGCAATAGATGCTATATCTTCAGCAGTGTAATCAGTCTTTTCCTTTGGTACGGTCATTGCTGCTTCACCTGCAACTACAACAGCGAGCTTGGTAGGTTTGTGAGGCCCTTCCCTGATTCTATCAAGGTATTCTGGATCTGTTGCTTCCAGAAACATGGTCATCCTTACCTTCCATATGGGATATTCAGATGGTCTCAATATAGGAACTCTGATAGTCTCATATCGACTCTGAGTTGATATCTTTGATGATTCCTCAGTTTTGGTAGGCTTAGTTGGAGTTTCTGTGTCAGACATGATTGTGTTTGGATCTTTAACTGTATGTGTGTTAACAGATAGCTCTGATACCACTTGTTAGGTCACACTTTCACTGTAGAGGGGGTGAATACAGTGTTTATTACAATCAAATCAAACTTCAAGAACTTATGTAACAGAAAACAAACTTTATTTAAACAATAAACTCTGTTACAATCTGGAACTGTTATCTCTCAGTGATGAACAAAATATCACGAGAGCTTCTAGAGTTATAATAAATAATATTCTCGATAATGATAACACCTCTAGTGTAAACTCTATTTCTGTGTTTATATACTACACAGTTACAAGATATTCGCTAATTGATATGGAATATAATTCTGCTTCCTAAAATATATCAATCAGATATCTTCTATTCCAAGTATTCCATTCTTCACGGAATTCCTTCTTCATGCATATCTCTTCTTATGTTTATCTTGATCTTCTTAACTTTAATCAGCTACTGTCCTTATCTGATCGTCCTTCAGCACTTAATTTCTGATATCTATCTCCTGATAACATAAGTACTGATATCCCTTAAGTTCTGACTTCCAGTACCTTAAGTTCTGACTTCCAGTATAAGTACTGATCAGTTAAGTACTGATTTGTTCTGTTCAAATAAGATCTGAAATCTAAACATAAAACATATTAGCCATGACATTATCAAATATATCTAACAGTTTTGTTCTTAAGACTCATCCTGAACAACTATCCAAATTTGATCTAAAAGCTGATGAAGGAATTTTTGTTGGATATCCACTTTCCACAAAAGTATTCAGAGTCTACAATTTAAGAACAAGGGTTGTCATGGAATCTATCAATGTCTCTTTTGAAGATAAAAAGATTACAGGACTTGAAGATTTCAATGATCATGATCAGCTGAGATTTGAGAATGAAGTTTTAAATTCTGATACTATAAATCCTGATAGTCTAAATCCTGATACTGCAAACTCTGATGAATTAAACTCTGATGTTATTGAAACTGTAGTGTCTACACAAAAGGAAGATGCACCTGTGCAGGGGGAGCATACTGAAGATACAACCACATTTCAAGAGGCATCAGAACCTACAACAGGCTCTTCAAGTTCTGATTCATCAAGTTCTGATGGGCCAAGTTCTGATAATTCTGGAAACTCAAGTGCTGATATTTCTGGAAACTCAAATCCTGAAGGATCAAACTCAGAGAGCATAATTTCAGGGGGAGAATCAGAAAATGTTGATGAAGACAACATAGATCATGGGGGAGCATCCAGTTCTAGAGAAAATCTTCCATCTGCAAGGAAGTGGACTAAAGCACATACACCTGACTTAATTATTGGAAATCCTGATGCATGTGTCAGAACTAGAATAGCTACATCAAATGAATGTCTTTATCACTCTTTTCTCTCTCAGACTGAACCAAAGAAAGTGGAAGAAGCTCTTCATGATGCTGATTGGGTGCAAGCAATGCAGGAAGAGTTAAATGAATTTGAAAGAAACAAAGTCTGGACCCTAGTGCCAAGACCAAAGAACAGACCTGTTGTTGGTACAAAGTGGGTGTTCAGAAACAAAACTGATGGTGATGGCATAATTACAAGGAATAAAACAAGGCTGGTTGCAAAAGGATATTCTCAATAGGAGGGAATTGATTATGATGAAACATTTGCACCAGTTGCTAGATTGGAAGCCATAAGGATATTTTTGGCTTATGCTGCTCACAAAAAGTTTACAGTCTTTCAAATGGATGTGAAAAGTGCTTTTCTCAATGGAGAATTGGAAGAGGAAGTATATGTTGAACAACCTCTAGGTTTTATAGATTCAAAATTTCCTAATCATGTCTACAAACTTGACAAAGCACTTTATGGCTTTAAGCAAGCTCCGAGAGCATGGTATGAGACACTAGCTCAGTTTCTTCTGGAAAGTGGATTCAACAGTGGGACTATTGACAAAACATTGTTTTATCTCAAACATGGAAAGGACTTACTTTTGGTGTAGATATATGTTGATGATATTATTCGTAACACCCCCAAATCCGGGGTCGGGGATCTGGGTTGTCACGAGTTCCATTTCCCTTAAAACATCCAATCTTAATAAATAATCAACTACTCTGTACTGTGACCCCACAATAAACACACACACCGCAAGTTATAGTCTCAGAGATGAATACCCAAAAATAATCACAAGTCATTTTATTCCACAATTATCTGCCAATACACCTTAAAAGGTTTTCTGAATAAATTTACATTTTCTTTGCCATTATTACAATTCATAAATATACATAAATCTGGTACTTCAAAAGTTGAAAGCCTAGCCTATTGGTATCTCCTACCTCAGCTACGGTGGCATCAACGCTTCCAGAAAACTGCGGAACGTTTCCTAACCGCTTGCGAATTGGAAGCTTGGTCTTGTTCATCTTTTCTATCTGTTGTTATGTGATGAAAGAAGAAAGCAAGGGTGAGCAGCAAGCCCACCAAAATAATATGTATAATGATTAACAATATATGAGCCTTCTCATAGTACTCATGAAAGTCTTGGTCAAAAGAAATGAACCAAGTTTGATATCTTAATGCGATGAAGTCACAAAATATTCAGTATACATACATATATACTTTTCAAAATCTTGGAAGTCCTCTTCCATGCATAATATACACAGAGTTCCAGTTTATAACTGTATAAAAATAAATATCGTTGCAAGGTGATCTCATATATCTAACCTTGTCTCAACGTTTTTCTGAAAGTCTTTGATATGCATAAGATAATCATTTACTAGGTATAAGTTTAAAAGATGAAGTTACAAGATACTCCAATATACTTATATCTTTTCCGAATACTACTTGAACTACCACCGTTCAAGTTATAATTAGTTTCAAAAGTTCATCACACTGATGAGACTACAAGATAAGACTTGAATAGATTCAATCTTTGAAATATTTTGAAGGAAATGAAGTTATGATATACTTCATTAAGTTCTGATATATATATATATATATATATATCCACATATACATCTTCTTCATACATTTCCTGAAAACCTCTATCATGTAAGGTATGAACAGAGTTTGTAACATCCAATGAATTTTTTTTGGAAAGGAAAAAGAATTGTGGCATAAACCCGATATCTTGCTGATCAGGCAAAGATACCAATAAGTAACCTTTTCTACTAGTAGATGGACGAATTCCCCACTGGTCATCACCCTGGCCGCAATAGGACCTTATGCTGGACTGTCACTCAGCCACTTATGCATTTGATGGACTCCCACTGAGCCACTTACACTATCATGGACGCCCACTAAGCCCATGTTGCTTATGCCGACTCGATAGATGGACTTACTTCCCGAATGTTGGGTAAGTAATCAATTCATTTACCAAAACTGCAACCTTTTTGCGAATATAAAATACACCATAGAGCCGGATCCCTCAGGTTTTGAGCGAGTATTTAAATCCCCTTTAAAAGGAAGATCTTAAATATAAAAAAATGAGTTTTGGGATCCGCTCTAACTTTTAAAAATCATTTTGAAGACTCGAAAACACTTTAAAGAGTGTTTGGAGTAATGCTGATTTAATAAAATAAATCAGTCCCAATATATTTAGAAAATATCTGAATATTATTATTTAAATAATATTCCCATAAAGAATAATTGAGGTAGAAGTTGGAAAACTTATACTTGAAATGAATAGTAAATAATCAAAGATATCCTTATACGAAAGTAATATCTTTGTTTGAATAATCAAAAGTAAGTTTGATTATCGAACATTATTCTTTAATAAAATAAAGAATATTATTAAATAATAAGCGGAGTCATAATACCTCGAATGAATATTATAAATAATATTCACTAAATAAAATAAAGGAGTCATACATTCCTCAAATGAATATCCAATTAATAATCATTAAATAATATAAACTGAGTCATAAGCCCTCGAATGAATATTCGAAATAATATTCAATTAATACAATAAAAGGAGTCATAAGTCCTCGGATGAATATTCAAAATAATATTCAATTAATACAATAAAAGGAGTCATAAGTCCTCGGATGAATATTCAAAATAATATTCAATAAATAAAATAAAGTTAAAGTTATCGAATAAACCTTATTCGATTAATAGTTTTGAAAACTATAACCATATATATATAAAATATATATATTATACTCGGGAACATCGACTCCCGGTTTAGAAATATGTTCACCTTTTGATCCCTTATACTAAGGGTAAACTCAAATACCGCTTATCTCTAGCATAGGTATTATGCAACTATAAGCATTTGAACCAACAGATATATAAATCAAGAATATGAAACAGGCATGCATATATACCATATCACATGCTACAATATATCGCAAGAATTTGCTAATAACCAATATGCATTTATCGCAAGATCATGCATATACAGATATACATCACAACAACAGTTATACGGGTAGAAAACTTGCCTGAGTGCTCCCGGATAGACTTAAGCTTAGAGTGGGTCCAATAACCTATGAACAACAACATAAGTCGGAATTAAACCCCGGTCGCTTAAGAAACTAGACTTTAACCATTTAGAGTCCTAACATTCGCTTTCGCGCTTAACGATTTACTTAAGTCGCTCGAGTACCCTCGGCTCCCCCATTTTTAATAAATTAACCATTACGAGTTTTAAGGCGATTCTTTCGCAAGTGTCTTACCAACTGCCTATTACACCTGACATAAATGTTTCATACTTCAATTAGTCCTTTAAGGTCTTTAACCTATATTTCAAAGTAAGGTGAGGGGTAATGTTTTGTTCGCGAAACGTCGTTACTTAAAACGGCCGTTTCTCCTAAACCGTACATCGGAATCAAACGAACCACATATCAAAACGAAGCTCGTAACATGAACTATATAAACATGGCAATGCTTAAAACCTAATAGTGAGTTCAAGGGTTCTAATGTTAAGAACAAAAACAGTCTACGGTAAATCGGGCATTACGACGGCTATGTTTACGCGATTTCCCAAATTTTATACCATTCCAATTCAACCCACAATCAATCCACAAATCAAAACTCCATCCATACCATACTACAACAGCCCCAACAACTCAATATTACCAATTCATACTTATTTCTCAATTATGAACTAAGAGTTTACTTAAGTTCATTAACTAATAACCAAGACTTCCAACTTCAAAAATATCACAAAACCAACCAATCTCTAAACACACAATAATCATGCCTCTCATCAACTAAACTACTTATAACAAGCTTTAAACATGATTACACACCCATTACACTAACCCATCATCTAAACATTAGGAAATCTAAACAACAAAGCTTAAGACTAAGATCATGAAGAGTTATACCTTCCTTGAAGCTTTTAATCCATGAAAGATCCTTGGAATGCCCATGGAAGCCTTAATCTAACCTCCTACAAGATTGATCTTTCAAAGAAATCAAGAACACAAAAATTAATTTCAAGAAGTACTATTCACCATCTTCTTCCTTGATTTATAAAAAAGATTGGCTTGGAATTAGAAGCTTAAACTTATAGGAAGTATGTAACTATCCATGGGGAAGCTTAGATAAATACCTTGCCAAATAGTAAGTGGTGGAGCTTGGATCTTCATTTTTTAAGAAAAGGGGCCGAGAGCTTCAAGAAGAAAAAGAAAGGAAATGAATTTTTTGCTTGCTTGGTGTGTTTGTGATTTGTTTTGTTTGCCTTGGTTGCTTTTGATTTATTTTTTGGGTAATTACTTTTCTAACCTTGACTTTGTGTGGTTTTAAATCAACCACATCTCTTTCCCCTTATGTCATGCTTACATAATCAAGTGATGTCACCCTCCCTCCTTTGTCCTCTTTCTATTGGTTTGATGACATCATCCCCACTAATCCCTTTGATTAGCTTCTAATTGTTTGCCTAATGACCGCTGATCTGTTATACGGTTCGCTTAACTTTCGCTTTCGTTTATCGTTTGAGGGATCATACCCGGGATCTTATTACTTGGGTTTCCTTAACCTTTCTCAATACATTCTAATCCTTTTATGATCATCTCTTATAATCCTTTTATTTAAATCCTTTTTATCATGTTATCTTATACTCAATTTTTTCCGTATCTAGTGGATTTCCGGGAAAAATCAAAGTGTTCGGAATTGGATTATGACGATCTTTACATACACTTATATACCACATAGAGTACTAATAATATCCCAGAAGATCAATAACAGAACCCCTACATAGTGTGGCATGAAAAGTTTTCTCATTCAGCATAATCTGCAAAATCACTATTCATAAGGGTTTCAAAAATTTCCAAAAATTGGGGTTATTACAGTCTCCTCTCCTTAAAAGGATTCCGTCCCGGAATCAGATAGAAAATGAATAGGGATACTCTCTTAGCATTGCACTTTCTAACTCTCGAGTAAATTTTCCCACATTGTGGTCCTACCACCACACTCTGCCTAGTTTGATAACCCTTTTCCTAAGCACTTGTTCCTTTTCGATCTATAACCATTTCTGGTTGCTCCCTATAGGTTATGTCTGGTTGCATGCCTATGCGCTCATATGCCCCTATTTATCTGGCATCCGAATTATACTTCCTTAACATTGATACACGGAACACATTATGAACTTTGCTACAGGTTCGGGGGCAGGGCTAGCTCGTATGCTAACTTCCCAATATGTTTTAGTATATCCAAGGGTCCGACAAATTGTGGACTTAGCTTTCCTTTCTTTCCGAATCTCATCAATCCTTTCCAAGGGTTTCCAAGGGAATACCTTTAAAAACACTAGGTCCCTTACTTCCTATTCTTTGTCCTTTCGTGTCAAATCAACATACTTCTTATGTCCATCTTGGGCTACTACCATCCGTCCTCTGATTTGATCTATTATATCCTTGGTCCTTTGGACTACTGCGGGTCCGAGCATCTTACGCTCTACAACTTCATCCTAACATAAGGGAGATCGACATTGTCTTCCCTCAAGGATCTCATAAGGCGACATCTCGATAATGACATATGATCTATTGTCATAAGAAAACTCAATCCGTGTTAAGTGATCATTCCAATTTCTTTCAAGTCTATTGCACAGACTCTCATTATAGCTTTTAGCATTAGAGCTTTTGCTTCTCAATACCCATTCTTTTCCAGTTCGTAATCGCTACTACCTTCCGTTCCTAATATTATACTGGTTATACTTTTGCTCGTTAGCGTTCTATAACCTTTTAATAACCACGTCAACCTTAGTATCACGAATGTGTTTCCATTCCGAATACTACCACAACTTTACTACTCCGTTTTCAGCTGTTTCTATTTTTGAAAGTTTGATCCATCATATAGAAGTATAAGGATTCATTGAGAGATCACTATGATCATGAACACTTGTTACATTGCATAGTTAGTACAGAAGGTGGCCAGCCTTTAGTACTTGACAAGCAATTAAACAACATGTGGTATCCTACTAGGCTTCTATCACACAGATAGATAGTCATTCGGCAATACCTCCCCTTTTGGAAGGGTTGTTTTTCTCAACTTACATGAAATGAAAATGAGAGAAAGGAACGAATTGAAGAGAATTGTATATATAAAAAAAATATACTGCCACAAAATATCTGGCTTGGAACCTACCTCTGAACTATAGAGGTTTATCATAGGAGAACGAAACATATGTGTATATAAATCCACATCAAGTATAATAGCATCGCATTTCACATGCTTAAATATTTACTATTCCATCCATCATTCTATGGACCCATGCTCTTGCTCGAGCTTATACACAATCACCTTCGAAACTCCCTCGACATCGAAAATCGAATCTGGAATCTCATTTTATACATCATCGTTACTAGAATTCTATGCTTGCATCGCAACCTTCCTCGTATAGTAATACGACTCTCTATTGATAAGAAGGAATAAGTATTCAATAGGTAGATAATCTACTTAATTAGTCTATCAATGATAACTTATACACCACCACGACCCGATTAGTGGTACTCAATCTCAACATTCATTTCAATACAACTCTCATGGTTGTAATCGACTCATTACTCGCAGAATCATTGCTGCATTACTATGGTCCACCACTGACTTACTGTCGTTATTCATTTTCCATGAAATCTTAATATCTAACCATACGGAGTCCATACGTGTCGTATAGAATACTTCTAAGGAGTTAACATAATCACCAATCATAATTCATGAAGAACAATCCAAACTCTGACATACTTTCATGACATGAAGTAGATAAAATTACAGAAGAGTTTCAGTCAAAGCGACGATAGCAGGTGAATACCATTATTAATCGTATGCCTTAAATAGAAGACTTAACTCAAGGTTCGTTTAGTCCTTCTTGAAATAAGGTCCTGGATTATTCTCAAGATAGTACCTTCTGAGATAGATAGCCCGCTCATGGCGATTACACAAATTAAACCTTTACCAACTACTATTACGGTTGGGTATTGCACAGTCATCAGAAGGAATGTCAATCTTCCAAACCATAATACAATCAGCATAGCTTTAACCATCATCACTGTATTCCTTTGGCACAAGCGCCTATAATTATCCTCTTACCTTTAAAGTATCGGCCACCTCTTTGGCCTTTCCTGATAGTAAAATTTCCTTACAGTCAATGTCATTTTAACCACCTCCAAATAAATTTTCTACCTCATTTCAATCACTGCTTATGTGAAGATGTTTTCCTTAAAATCTGGTGAGTAAAAAAAATATCACCATTTTTCCATAAGTTATTGCCTCAGTCTTTAGAGGTTAATCACTGTCATGACTGACTCTCGATCATAATTAGAACATCTTTTATCTTAAGTCCTAATTGCCCTGAACAATTTCGACCATTACTGGTTCGATCCATACCTTCTCGTGGTTTAACACGTGCCTCACTTGGCATCATTATAATTACGTCATATTTCCTTTATCAACATTTCTATTCTTGAGAATTTTGAAATTTACCTTTCTCCTTGTAAAACCTCTAAGGTTATCCTTGAATCGTTCCTCCTGTATTCCCTAGATACAGGGCATATCAAAATACCATATACTTATACTAGAATCATTGTCTATATACTTTTGAAAAAAATTTCTCCACTGATTCTTTAAAGGTTGTTGTTACCTTAATCCTTTCCAATTTATACTGTCAAAACTCATACTATCCCTATTAAGGGTGAAATGCCAACCTTTATGCATTCCCCTAGGATTTGTTTTAAGTTACCGATGTTCTATCCTTAATTCCACCTTTAAAAAGGTACATGCATCCTTCCGTGGATAATTCAAGTCATATATCCCTGATAAGGGTGTCTTATTCAATCATTCCCACCTCGATAGTATATACCTAATTTTACAATAACATTTGTATTCCAAATGAGGTCAATCAATTATGGCCTCCAAAAGATAACGGCGGTTATCCGCTTTTCTTTCCTAATCTGGTAACGATAACAAGGATGTTCTGGAAGATATTGGTCGTGTTCAACGTGAAATTTCTTCTTAATAATTCCTTATTTACTTTTGTTGTTTATCTCAACAGTCAACTCAATGTTGGGATATCTTTCATACCTGGCATCTCCCTTTCTGGGTATCATGCCACCGGTCTTACACTTCACCTTCTTGAAGGTCACTTCCTTCATCCAATTTTCTTAATTTCTTACTTTCTTGTCTCCTCATTCTATCCGCGTCTCATTATTTATCCTTCGAATTATCTCAAGGTTTTCTCGAATCCTCCCAACTTACAGGGGATAAAAATATATGCATCTCTTATGCCCTCAACCATCAATTTTAACTCATGGTGAATCACCCCCATCCTGACGAATGCATACTTTTCTATTTCTATTACTACGAGTCTTTAGGGTTTCCTCATACCCAACTCCCTTATCATACCTCAAACTCTATTGCCTTTATATTCCTTTCCACTTCAGTTTCTTTTTATTTTCCTTTCTCTTATCCTTATTTTATGAACCAACACAACATAAGTATTGATTTCAAACATCCCGTCATTCTGGATTCGTGTCCTCAGAACGAATCTTGACAACTTTTACAACTTAGATTCATAATTCATCATACTTATCCACTTTTGTTCTAGCTCCAAAGGTTTTACACTATCTCCTTATCTTTGGGAATTACTTTCCCGAAAACAATTGACTGAACTTAAATCAGTTTATTATAATCTCTTGTTTCGTGCCTTCCTTGGCCTTTCACCAGTGGGTGGTCTCTCTCTTAGGAGGGTAAGTAACAAAAACAGTCTTTTGTGATTCGTCAATCATTCAGAATCTCAAATGATTCCTCTATTTCCTTTAGTCAGGCTCTTGCCTCGACTAGGTCAACCTGTTCCTTGGAACTCTGAGAGCTTAGAGACTTAAAGGTCCTGAAAGAATTTCCTACCGCATTGTTTCCTCAAGGTGGTGGTTGGGGATAATAGTCTAAGTTCTGTCTAGACAGGTCCATAAATTGCCGTATAGGAGTACCGTCTCGGGTCTCCTTTCCTTACTCGACTTTCTGTTTCCTTAGTATGAAATGTTTCAACCTTCTCCCATAATCGGGGTTATCTTATACATTAAAAACCTTGTTTTCCACTATATTATGTTATGGGTTCTTTCTTTCTTGATGGCAACCTCCCTGACTATCACATTCAGGGTTTGCTCTAAATCTTATTCCTCAAACTAGCTTTCATCTAAGATTTCATCTTTAAGCTCTTGAACGTTTGGAACTCAAATTCTGTAGGAATACCTCATTATTCCCTTATCATTTTTCTCGATATTAATCTTTTATCTAATTGTTGGCTCTCTGCCTTCATTCATCACTTTTTCTGGCACAATATATTCTTTTCCAAAAATTCGGTCTGTATTGCAATCTCAAACAGCTTTTCGGTACCGGCTCCGGTTACCTTCACTTCTATTTCCATTTTCTCAAAATCTCTTATAAACTCTCCCAAAGATATTATTATCTTGAGTCTCTCCTTTTTACTAAGGGCATCAGCCACCACATTGGCTTTCCCTGAATGATAAAGAATCTCCCAATCATAATTCTTGATTAGCTCTAACCACCTCATTTGGCGCATGTTGAGCTCTTTCTGCGTGAAAATGTACTAGAGCTCCTATGGTTTGTGTAAATCTTGCACTTCTCTCCGTACAAGTAGTGCCTCTAATCTTTAGGGCAAAACTATTGCCACGAGCCCAAGCTCATGGGTGGGGATATCGAATTTTATATTTCCTTAATTGTCTTGATACGTACGCGATTACCTTGCTGTGCTGTATGAGAAGCACCCTAATTCCTTATGCGAAGCGTCACTACATTTCACAAAATCTCATTTTCCATCCGGCAATGCCAACATAGGGAACGTCACCAACCTTTGCTTTGGTTCTTAAAAGTTGTTCTCGCATTTCTCTGTCCATTCGAACTTTTCAGTCTTACGAGTAAGCCGCGTTAAAGGGGCTACTATCTTTATAAACTTGAACGAACCTCTGGTAGTGACCGGCCAATCCTACCTTTGGGAGTTGCCCTAACCATGGTCATCAATTCCTCAGTGGTCCTTTATTCATTCTTGTCAGGATCCTTCACGGGATCCTCCTCAGCAATAATCCCTTCTAGGATAACATCCTCAACCGTTACATCCTCAATATCAACATCATCCGGTCCTGCGTTAGGACGCTCTATCGGATCCACAATCCGATCTCCAATTAGTAATAAAACATCATCGCGCTGTTACTCCTCAACCTCAGGGTTCGGAGTCCCGCTACCATATACGATAACGAACTACGCTTCTATCACGATATTTATAAGAGTTCCCATAAGGGTTTTAACTGTCAGTACTACATTAGGTAGTCCGACTATGAACTTGGCAAGAGTTCTTATTTATCTTAGTGAACTTATTATCTTAACGTCACTTCATCTCTGAGGTTTATAACGCTTAGCTCTGATACCACTTCTGTAACACCCCCAAATGCGGGGTCGGGGATCCGGGTTGTCACGAGTTCCATTTCCCTTAAAACATCCAATCTTAATAAATAATCAACTACTCTGTACTGTGACCCCACAATAAACACACACACCGCAAGTTATAGTCTCACAGATGAATACCCAAAAATAATCACAAGTCATTTTATTCCACAATTATCTGCCAATACACCTTAAAAGGTTTTCTGAATAAATTTACATTTTCTTTGCCATTATTACAATTCATAAATATACATAAATCTGGTACATCAAAAGTTGAAAGCCTAGCCTATTGGTATCTCCTACCTCAGCTACGGTGGCATCAACGCTTCCAGAAAACTGCGGAACGTTTCCTAACCGCTTGCGAATTGGAAGCTTGGTCTTGTTCATCTTTTCTATCTGTTGTTGTGTGATGAAAGAAGAAAGCAAGGGTGAGCAGCAAGCCCACCAAAATAATATGTATAATGATTAATAATATATGAGCCTTCTCATAGTACTCATGAAAGTCTTGGTCAAAAGAAATGAACCAAGTTTGATATCTTAATGCGATGAAGTCGCAAAATATTCAGTATACATACATATATACTTTTCAAAATCTTGGAAGTCCTCTTCCATGCATAATATACACAGAGTTCCAGTTTATAACTGTATAAAAATAAATATCGTTGCAAGGTGATCTCATATATCTAACCTTGTCTCAACATTTTTCTGAAAGTCTTTGATATGCATAAGATAATCATTTACTAGGTATAAGTTTAAAAGATGAAGTTACAAGATACTCCAATATACTTATATCTTTTCCGAATACTACTTGAACTACCACCGTTCAAGTTATAATTAGTTTCAAAAGTTCATCACACTGATGAGACTACAAGATAAGACTTGGATAGATTCAATCTTTAAAATATTTTGAAGGAAATGAAGTTATGATATACTTCATTAAGTTCTGATATATATATATATATCAACATATATATCTTCTTCATACATTTCCTGAAAACCTCTGTCATGTAAGGTATGAACAGAGTTTGTAACATCCAATGAATTTTTTTTGGAAAGGAAAAAGAATTGTGGCATAAACCCGATATCTTGCTGATCAGGCAAAGATACCAATAAGTAACCTTTTCTAGTAGTAGATGGACGAATTCCCCACTGGTCATCACCCTGGCCGCAATAGGACCTTATGCTGGACTGCCGCTCAGCCTTTTATACATTTGATGGACTCCCAAGAAGCCACTTACACTATCATGGACGCCCACTGAGCCCATGTTGCTTATGCCGACTCGATAGATGGACTTACTTCCCGAACGTTGGGTAAGTAATCAATTCATTTACCAAAACTGCAACCTTGTTGCGAATATAAAATACACCATAAAGCCGGATCCCTCAGGTTTTGAGCGAGTATTTAAATCCCCTTTAAAAGGAAGATCTTAAATATAAAAAAATGAGTTTTGGGATCCGCTCTAACTTTTAAAAATCATTTTGAAGACTCGAAAACACTTTAAAGAGTGTTTGGAGTAATGCTGATTTAATAAAATAAATCAGTCCCAATATATTTAGAAAATATCTGAATATTATTATTTAAATAATATTCCCATAAAGAATAATTGAGGTAGAAGTTGGAAAACTTATACTTGAAATAAATAGTAAATAATCAAAGATATCCTTATACGAAAGTAATATCTTTGTTTGAATAATCAAAAGTAAGTTTGATTATCGAACATTATTCTTTAATAAAATAAAGAATATTATTAAATAATAAGCGGAGTCATAATACCTCGAATGAATATTATAAATAATATTCATTAAATAAAATAAAGGAGTCATACATTCCTCAAATGAATATCCAATTAATAATCATTAAATGATATAAACTGAGTCATAAGCCCTCGAATGAATATTCGAAATAATATTCAATTAATACAATAAAAGGAGTCATAAGTTCTCGGATGAATATTCAAAATAATATTCAATTAATACAATAAAAGGAGTCATAAGTCCTCGGATGAATATTCAAAATAATATTCAATAAATAAAATAAAGTTAAAGTTATCGAATAAACCTTATTCGATTAATAGTTTTGAAAACTATAACCATATATATATATATATAATATATATTATACTCGGGAACATCGACTCCCGGTTTAGAAATATGTTCACCTTTTGATCCCCTATACTAAGGGTAAACTCAAATACCGCTTATCTCTAGCATAGGTATTATGCAACTATAAGCATTTGAACCAACAGATATATAAATCAAGAATATGAAACAGGCATGCATATATACCATATCACATGCTACAATATATTGCAAGAATTTACTAATAACCAATATGCATTTATCGCAAGATCATGCATATACACATATACATCACAACAACAGTTATACGGGTAGAAAACTTGCCTGAGTGCTCCCGGATAGACTTAAGCTTAGAGTGGGTCCGATAACCTATGAACAACAACATAAGTCGGAATTAAACCCCGGTCGCTTAAGAAACTAGACTTTAACCATTTAGAGTCCTAACGTTCGCTTTCGCGCTTAACGATTTACTTAAGTCGCTCGAGTACCCTCGGCTCCCCCATTTTTAATAAATTAACCATTACGAGTTTTAAGGCGATTCTTTCGCAAGTGTCTTACCAACTGCCTATTACACCTTACATAAATGTTTCATACTTCAATTAGTCCTTTAAGGTCTTTAACCTATGTTTCAAAGTAAAGCGAGGGGTAATGTTTTGTTCGCGAAACGTCGTTACTTAAAACGGCCGTTTCTCCTAAACCGTACATCGGAATCAAACAAACCACATATCAAAACGAAGCTCGTAACATGAACTATCTAAATATGGTAATGCTCAAAACTTAACAGTGAGTTCAAGGGTTCTGATGTTAAGAACAAAAACAGTCTACGGTAAATCGGGCATCACGACGGCTATGTTTACGCGATTTCCCAAAATTTATACCATTCCAATTCAACCCACAATCAATCCACAATCAAAACTCCATCCATACCATACTACAACAGCCCCAACAACTCAATATTACCAATTCATACTTATTTCTCAATTATGAACTAAGAGTTTACTTAAGTTTATTAACTAATAACCAAGACTTCCAACTTCAAAAATATCACAAAACCAACCAATCTCTAAACACACAATAATCATGCCTCTCATCAACTAAACTACTCATAACAAGATTTAAACATGATTACACACCCATTACACTAACCCATCATCTAAACATTAGGAAATCTAAACAACAAAGCTTAAGACTAAGATCATGAAGAGTTATACCTTCCTTGAAGCTTTTAATCCATGAAAGATCCTTGGAATGCCCATGGAAGCCTTAATCTAACCTCCTACAAGCTTGATCTTTCAAAGAAATCAAGAACACAAAAATTAATTTCAAGAAGTACTATTCACCATCTTCTTCCTTGATTTATAAAAAAAGATTGGCTTGGAATTAGAAGCTTAAACTTATAGGAAGTATGTAACTATCCATGGGGAAGCTTAGATAAATACCTTGCCAAATAGTAAGTGGTGGAGCTTGGATCTTCATTTTTTAAGAAAATGGGCCGAGAGCTTCAAGAAGAAAAAGAAAGGAAATGAATTTTTTGCTTGCTTGGTGTGTTTGTGATTTGTTTTGCTTGCCTTGGTTGCTTTTGATTTATTTTTTGGGTAATTACTTTTATAACCTTGACTTTGTGTGGTTTTAAATCAACCACATCTCTTTCCCCTTATGTCATGCTTACATAATCAAGTGATGTCACCCTCCCTCCTTTGTCCTCTTCCTATTGGTTTGATGACATCATCCCCACTAATCCCTTTGATTAGCTTCTAATTATTTGCCTAATGACCGCTGATCTGTTATACGGTTCGCTTAACTTTCGCTTTCGTTTATCGTTTGAGGGATCATACCCGGGATCTTATTACTTGGGTTTCCTTAACCTTTCTCAATACATTCTAATCCTTTTATGATCCTCTCTTATAATCCTTTTATTTAAATCCTTTTTATCATGTTACCTTATACTCAATTCTTTCCGTATCTAGTGGATTTCCGGGAAAAATCAAAGTGTTCGGAATTGGATTCTGACGATCTTTACATACACTTATATACCACATAGAGTACTAATAATATCCCAGAAGATCAATAACAGAACCCCTACATAGTGTGGCATGAAAAGTTTTCTCATTCAGCATAATCTGCAAAATCACTATTCATAAGGGTTTCAAAAATTTCCAAAAATTGGGGTTATTATATTATTTTTGGTTCTACAAATGCCAGACTTTGTAAAAGGTTTGCCAAGCTGATGCAGTCGAGATATCAAATGAGTATGATGAGAGAACTTAGCTATTTTCTGGGCCTTCAAGTCAAGCAGAATGAAGAAGGAACTTTTATCTGTCAATCTAAGTACACCAGAAACTTGTTGAAGGAATTTGGAATGCAAGATTGTTCAAGTGCATCCACTCTTATGGCCACTGCAACAAAATTGGATAAGGATACTGGTACATTAGTAGATATTACTAATTACAGAGGTATGATTGGCTCATTACTCTATCTAACTGCAAGTAGACCTGATATCATGTATGCTACCTGTCTTTGTGCAAGATTTCAAGTAGATCCAAGAGAACCTCACTTAACAGCTGTGAAAAGAATTTTCAAGTACCTTAAGGGTACAGCTGATCTGGGATTGTGGTATCCTAGAGAATCAGACTTTAAGTTAATAGGTTACTCAGATGCAGATTTTGCAGGATGCAAAATTGACAGGAAAAGCACAAGTGGAAGCTGCCAATTTTTAGGAGGCAGATTGGTTTCTTGGTTTAGTAAGAAACAGAAGGTAATTTCCACATCAACTGCACAAGCAGAGTACATAGCTGCAGAAAGCTGTTGTGCACAGATTCTTTGGATGAAGAATCAGTTACTGGATTATGGGTTAGAATTTTCCAAAATTCCTGTTTACTGTGATAATCAAAGTGTTATTGCTATGAAAGGTAATCCAGTTCATCACTCAATGACAAAGCACATCAGCATTAGGTACTACTTCATAAGGGAACATATGGATGAAGGTACAGTGGAATTGCATTTTGTTCCAACAGACCAACAACTAGCAGATATCTTCACAAAACCACTGTGTGAAGCTACTTTTACAAGATTGGTAAATGAACTTGGAATGGTTTCAGGTTTTTTCTCTAAATCTGCTTAGTTTATGTTCTGATACATCAGATTTTATGATCAGTATTTACAAATATTACTATCTTTGTGTATTCTGTGCTTATATTGAAATTTGCTTAAGTGTTGATTGTTGTCTGATATGAATCTCTAAACTCTGATAGTGATATGCATGTCTCTGTGACTATTCAATCCAATGAGGATAATTGTGCTAGATGCTGAACTAATAGTCTTTAATATACTAAAAATCCCATGTTTGAAGTAATTGTTTATGTGGAAACCTTTTAACACAAGCAAATTCTGATATTGAGCTTAGTTAAGTTTACTTTGTGTATCTTATAACTAAGTCAAAAACTAGGATAGTGCTTCTTATCCGTTAAGTTCTGATGTTAGTAAATCTGGTGGATGTACTAAGTGCTGATAAGCCTCACTTTTCAAAAGAAAAAGAAAAGAAATAAAAATCAGGTACTCCTTTGAGATCTAGAGTAAAAATGTGAAAGGGAAGACCCAAGTGCATTCCTGGTATTATGTTATATGCATTAGAAAATCAAAATAAATATTTTCTTGGTGACTTTTCACACTCTGTGATTACTGGAGAAATACTCTGATAATAGCATAAATTTTGATAAGCAGTCGTGACTCACTTACACTGAGAAGCCACTGATGGAATTTCAAAAGATGCATAAAATGAGCACAAAACAGTTGAGGTGGATTCATGCATGAACTCATTCTATAGTAGACTTCAGAATAATGACAGATTTTGAGCAAAGTTCTTAGTTATGCCTTCTTAAGATGTACTGAAGTGAATCAGACTTTAATCTTTATCTAATATTTAGCTTACCGCACACACATACACTCCATATGAATGATGAAAATTACTGTGGTGATAAATGGTATTTTAGATGAACAGGTTAAGTGTCAGTTGTATAAATGCCGAGGACAAGTTATGATGGAAATTCTGATGATTAAGTTCTGAAGAAACGAAATCAGTATTTGTGTGAAGAATTACAGAAATAGACATTCACTTTTCGAGTTAAGGAGCCATGTTCTGATGACTGTTAAGTTCTGATATAAGTCTAAGTTCTGATATTAAATCCTAATTCTTTACTTGACTTATTTGTGGTTAAATATGAAACAGTCATATTTAAAATCAGAATATGTTTGGGTGAGATATAAACATTCAACATAATTTGGGTTAGTGGTACTCGTAAATGCATAGTAATTTTTACTTGTTTCGTGTGCTCATTAACTCCTGTTTTAAGCTTCCAATGGCTGTCATTATTACTCATCAGTCTAGGGAGACGAGGCTTGACTTCTTTTCGTTTCACATTCCATGCATCCCTTGGTCTTCCCTTGTCTATATAACTGACCAATAATTCTTCAGTAAAAATCAATTCTTTTACTGAAACAATAATTCTTCTCTCAAACAATGACTCAGTTTGGTTGGTTTTACTGCTATGGCTCAGACAAGGTGACTATCTGGAACAATGGAGTTCCAACTTGTTATCCTATAAACAACATTCCTTCTAATCTCTGGATTCAATTTCCAGAAATCATTAAAAATGACTTGTTGACTGTCCAAAGAAATCTTCATCTCCGTTCTCTTCGTCAGCAGGAGAGAATCATTCGTCTTGCTATTCTTTTTATTGAAGATAGGAAGAAGAAGAATTAATTGCAATCCCCCTGTTTCTCTTCACTGTCAGCTTTGTCAGTCTGTTAGACTAGGACTAAGGCCGTTAATGTTAGAGATTTTAGACTAGGGCAATCTTGTAATTTTATGCATGTAATTTAAGTTTCATGAAATGTATTCATTTGATATATTAATGAAATTTTACTTTATTGCAACATTTTGTCTCTGAGTCATTTCATATTCTGATGACCTTTTAAATTCTGATACTAATCAAGTTCAAATGACCTTTTAAATTCTGATAATAATCAAGTTCTGATGCTAACGTGGCAGTATTTCTTTACTTGGTTTATTTTTGGTCATTACCTCAACGATCATATTTTTTAGAATATTGGTTTATGAGAGATAAAGCAGTAATATTCATTTATTTAATGGGATTACTTGGTTAGTGGGACGGTTTTTCTCCTTGAAAAACTGCATGTGATAAGTAATAATTGCTTATTTACCGTACCCATTAACTTTTGCCTTAACTACTGCATGTCTGATAGGTGTAAAGGTCTGTTCCACCACTTATTAACTGCTGTCACGTGGGGTGTCTAAGTAAAAGAGATAAAAGACTTTTAAATCTTTTATTTTCATTCTTATTCTACTCTTTCTCTTTTCTTATTCTCTCTCACAATTTCTGATGGTTTCTTTACAGACATTTTATCAATCACCTTATAGGCAATTTTATTTCTCACTTATTTCTCATGGCACCCAAGGATTTAATTATTGATGGAGCCAAGTTTGTACCAAACAACTATGCTGCAATCTTGAACAAGGCTGAAGCTCCATCAGATTTGCACTTTGTGCAAGATTTCTTAGCAAATAGTGAGATTGGGTATGCTTTGACCCAACCTCAAGCCATTTCAAGCCAACAAGTACTGACGTTTTGGCGAACTGGGATTTTTTGATGATGGTGGTTCTACTGGTACTCCAAGCATCATATTTGAAGTCAATGATGTTGAACATGTGGTCACTCCTGGAGCCGTTCGTATAGCTCTTCAATTACTAGAAGGCTGTATATTCTCAACAGTGGAGGACCCTGTTCTTCAGCAGCTAATGGCCAGTTTGGGCTATGAGAGCAGTTTGGAAAAGCTTGGACAATTGAAAAGAGCAAATATCAGGAAGGAATGGAGCTTTTTCTTCGATTGTATCACTAAGGCATTCGCCAATAAGTGCTCCAACTTTGATGCCATTCCAATCATGAGTCAACAAATCAGGTATGCTCTTATTCATCAAACTCACTTTGATTTTGCAAGTACTGTGTTAGGTTTCATAGGGGATAGGATGAAAGAGGATACGAATGTAGTATACTTTGCTAGATTATGTCAGCTTATATATTCTTTTTGTTGTGCTGATGAGCCCCAACCTATCACTGATTTAATTCCACCCTTTAAGCTTGTAAAGAGGGCTTTTAATGACTTGCTAAATGCTGACATTAAGAAACAAGTTGTTAGACCATTACATATACCTCGTTTAGTGAAACAGATACTGGTAAATGCTGATCCTCAAACCTACATATCTGTTTACCCTGATGTTCAACCCACAAACACATCCCAGCCACCACAACACCCATCAGAACATACAACATCTACACAAACACCTCAAACTTCTCAACCTCAACCTGCTCAACCCTCCATCAGGACATATTTCAAACCATCACAGTCATCTCAACTTTCAGCACATCCGGTGCAGCCTTCTTCTGCTAGAGCAACAACATCAAGATCTAAGAAAGTTTCACAGCAGAAAAGAAGGAGGATCATCTTGAGAGATGAATCAGATGATGAGGCACATGTTCGACCTGTAGAACCTGTTATTTCTGCAGCTGAGAAAGTCTCTTCTCCGAAAGATACAGAGACTGGGAGTTCTAAGTCCCTCAAAAGGCCTAGAAAAATTAATTCTGATGATGCAGCTCCTAAAGTCTCCTCAAAAGCTAAAAGATTTAAAACATTAGCAAAAGGGCCTGCAGATTCTGGTAAAGGAATGGAAGCAGCAACTAAGGAAGGGGGTCAGGAATCTCTGATCTCACAAGACCCTGTTGAAGCTCACAATTCTCCAAGTGCTGAACCAGACCTTCTTGCTACTCATCACTCTCCACTTCATGAGCCAGAAACAATACATATTCTCACATCTCCAGTATCTCAAGTACATGCTGATAACCAGGGGCCAAATGATGAAATTGACATTCATAACTTGGAAGTACCTCAGGTTTTGTATCTAGAAGCTCCACCAACTCAAATCACTCCACCAACAACACCAATTCTAGATGCTGATTTTATTGAAGATATTCCTTCTACACCAATTCTGAATCTGGATGATGAAAATCAGAATTTAGGGGGGCATCAAGGTTTAGCTGTTGATCAGAACTTAGTTGGAGATCAGCTCTTAGAGGATGATGTTGAAGTCTCAATAGCCTCTCATACTATTCTTTTATCAGAGGAAGGTGATGATGCTGATTCTATAAGTTCTGATGCTGCTAATATTGAACTTACTGGTGAAGCTGCTGTCAATGTAGATGCTGATACAGCTGGTCCATCATGACATGCACCTCCACAAGCTCCTTCAAAAGCTGATCTTGTTAAAAAGTTTGTTAGAGGAGATGCACCAGTATCTTGGAGTGAAACTCCTAGAGGAAGGGAGTGGACTAAGGAATGGAACAAAGTTACTTTTGTTCCTTCTTCAAACATACTTGCTGAGCACTTGGCAAAGGCTGATGAGATGCTAGTCAATGATGATTTCAAGACACAACTTAGGGTTACCGCACTCAGTACAAGACACCTTCAAAGTCAACAATCTGTAACTCAGGCCAAGGTAGACAAGATTCAAGAATCCTTAAATCAGCAAGATATGGTTGCCAAGCTGGATAAGAAAAGGTTTTTCAAACCTACTTTTGACAGAATTGAGTACATTGAGAAAACCCAAGAGAAGCAACAATCTCAGATTGATGAAATTTTGAAGAATCAAGCTTCTCATTAAAATCAACTCAATGAGATCCAATCCTCAGTGGAATTGCTTCTCTCTCTTCTTTTACCTGCTGATGCCAAAAATGGGGAGAAAGTAATTAAGTCCAAATGCAAAACTGTTAAGACACTGAAGGGAAAGGATGATGAAAAAGATGACCAAGGAAACTCTGGAATGGGTGGAGGTCATGGTCAAGGTAAAGGTTTCTCATCAAGCAAAGCTGGAACTACAAGTCAAAGAACAAGTTCTGATACTGGGAGAAGAATAAGTTTTGATACTGGTAAAAGGATAAGTTCTGATGAACATCTGGAACTTGATGAGGAAATTTCAAGACAGTTATTTCTGAAAGAAAATCCAGGAATGGACTTTGAGAGTCTAAAGGAAGAAGAAGCTAGACTTAAGTTAGAAAAAGTCAACTCCAAATCTAAAGCTTTTGTTGGTGAAAAGAAACTTCCTAAGGCTAAAGGCATTGTGATAAAAGAAAGGACAAATCCCGAGGCAACCAAGGCCAAATCAAAAATGGAGATAGATCCAAGGTCCAAGGGCAAAGAAAAAGTTGGTGAACCTGTAAAGGTTTATTTGCCTGCTATGGATGAAGAAATATCTGATGAAGATGCTAATCTTACTCTGATTTCAAGGAAGATTTCTCAAACAACCTCTGACATGGATCAAGTTGTTCAGAGTCAAGATATAGTAAGTTCTGATATGATAATGAAGCAAGCAACCTCTGACATAGCTCAAGTTGGCTTGATATCAGAAGATAAGGAAAATGAAACCTCTAACATTGCTCATGTTAAACCTTCAAAGTTACTCCTACCAGGATTCACTAAAGCTAAACAGACTCAACCTTTGAAGACTGCAACAAGTGGTTTTGAAGCAAGAGTGGTTACAGGAAAAGAAGCAAGAGATAAATCTGGATTAGGTAGTGTTGATGAAAGAAAAATACAGAACACAACCAATGATCCAACTTCTTTAAGTGAACCAGGTGTTGGAGCAACTCCTGAAAGATTGAATTAGCTTGAATCTGTACAGATGGTTTACCATACCTTCTTGAAAGAACACATCTTGTTATATTTTATGACATATGGAAGGGTATACCATATTAGGCAGAATGCTATACCACTGAAGTATTATGAGGAACTAGAACATGTTCTATTCTTACTTCAAGTGAAGAACAGATTAACAGATGGTGCTGCAAATTATTTGAAGACTCAAATTCAGAGACAGAAGAAGCTTTATTCTGTAAAGTCTGACAGCACATACTGTCCCAAGTATAGAGATCACAAGGGTGATATTGTCGAGATGAAGCCTAACTCTGCTAAGATTATAACTACCTTTTTGGGTTATTAAGCAGTGGAATTCAATCTTGAGTCTGACAAGGCATATTTGATCAGACTAGATCAGGACATAAGGAAAGCTAGAATAAATGATCTCAGGGCTGCTATCTTTCAAATTGGTGAAGATACAGTTGAATTGAAGAATGCTAAAAGGAGGATGGTTAATGAAATTGAATATGCTGAGAGATGTTTGTTAAAGAACTATATCAGAACAACTCCTGATATCAAAGAGATCAGTAATTGAAGCCAAGTCAAAGATCTAAAACTGATTAAATTTTGATGTGTATACAGACTGAAGCTGTTATCAGAAGTTAAAAATGGTAAAGCTACAAGGGCTGTAAGTTGTAGTTATCTAGTCAAATTCTCATGCATTTGTACTTAATGTTTTTGATATCATCAAATATCTGTTAAACTTGTATATTATGCTAATTTACAAGTTGGGGGAGATTGTTAGATATATTTGATAATGTCATCAATAATATGATTTTTGTTTAGTTTTAAGATCTTACTTAACAGGACAAATCAGTACTTAACTGGAAATCAGCACTTATACTGAAGTCAGAACTTAAGTTGTCAAAACTTAAGTTATCAGGAGATATTTATCAGAAGATAATATCAGGACTTAAGGAGACTTTCAGATAAGGAAGGCGGCTGATTGAAAGGAAAGAAGATCAAGATAAACGCAAGAAGAGATATGCATGAAGAAGGAATTCTATGAAGAATAGAATACTTGGAAGAAAAGATAACTAGTTGATATATTTTAGGAAGCAGAATTATGTTCCATATCAATTAGAGATTATTTTGTAACTGTGTAGTATATAAACACAGACATAGGGTTTACACTATATGTATTATCATAATCGAAGTTATTATTTATTATAACCCTAGCAACTCTCGTGATAATTTGTTCATCATTGAGAGAGGATAGTTCCATATTGTAACAGAGTTTAATAAAGCTTGTTTTCTGTTACTTGTGTTCTTTAATTCGATTTGATTGTGATAAACACTGTATTGAACCCCCTTCTACAGTGTGTGTGACCTAACAGGGTTACCTACGATAAAAAGAAGAAGAAGAAAGATCAGGACGAGTGTTGGTTAGGAAATTCAGTTTGCCAACTAATTTTCGATATAAGGAAGCATCAGACAATAATGTTCCTTGATCATGTAACAATTTTGTGGTTAATTCCAAAGGTGTGAGAACAAGTATAGTATCAGTACAATCAAACTCTTTGAGCAAATCCATGGTGAAATTTCTTTGAGGGATAACCATTCCATTTGGAACCTCAATAAATTCCAGTCCTAAAAAGTAGTGAAGTTTACCAAGATCTTTGATCTTGAAGACTACATCTAAGTAAACCTTAATAGCATATATCTCCTCATAGTCATGTCCAACTACTAAAATATCGTCGACATAGACAACCAAGTAAACAACCAAGGTCTCATTTTTCTTATAGAACAAAGAAAAGTCATTCTCAGATGCTGTGTAACCCCTGGTAAATAAAGTTGTCTTTAATTTCGTGTTCCAGTTCCTAAATCCTTGTCTCAACACGTACAAGGATTTTTCATGTTTGCAGACCAAAGTAGGATCAGTAAGATGAAGACCAGGTGGTGTAGTCATGTAGACATCTCCAAATAAATCACTATGCAAGAAAGCGTTATTGACGTCCAGATGAAATAAATCCCAACCTTTCTTAACTGCAGTAGCCACTAGACTTCTTATTGTGTCATTTTGACAATAGGTGAGAATGTTTTTGTAAAATTTACACCTTCAATCTATGTAAAACCTTTCACAACTAATATGGCCTTTTAACGTTCAATTGTGCCATCCGAGTTTTGTTTTACTTTATAAACCCATTTGCAAGGAATGTGCTTCTTTCCTGCAGGTAGTATAACAAGAGACCAAGTTCGATTAGCTTCCAAGGCTGAGAATTCTGCAGAAATGGATTTCTGCCACTATGGATATTGAATAGATTTATTGTAAGAACTGGGTTCTGATGGAGGTGTCACATATGGTACGCATATCACAGCAGTAGATAGGAAAATGCTGGTACCAGGTGAAGTAACAGTACCATCAGAAAGAGAAGTTACAGTGCAAGAACAAGCATTGTCTTGACATGTATGATTGGCATTGGCATAAGGATGCACATAATCTGTCAAATAACCAGGTATTTTAATATTTCTTATCGATCTTCTAGGTGGTGGTAATGAACTTTCAGTAGATTCCGTATCAGTGTTCTCTGTGTTAGGTAATGAATTACTCACAGAGGGGGGTGAATGTGTTTTAGTGTTTTTATGCTTTTCTTGGACTATTTTTGGTTTTGAACAAAGTAAATCAAATCTTGTTGTAAGATGTGTTATAACAGAAATTAAACATGCAACTATAAATAACACAGATCTTTCAAAACTCACTTAATTTTATATTAAAATTAAGAATATTTTGTGACAAAATTTCTAGGCTCTTTGTTGCTAAAGAGCTTAGATTCTATCTTGAGATAATACAAGAATTCGTGATCTAATTGTTACAACTAACAAAGGATCATTGCTAACTTTATATGATAGTTAACTTCTGGTTTACACAGTGTATAATACGAAATGCTATTCACTTTAGTAAACTGTCACTTATCATTTCCATTTTAGAAAAAGTATATCTTCCATTTCTGGCTTAGCATATCTTTGCACACTGTGTTAACTTTGATCTTCCTTTGTCAGTTAATTTTCACCCTTGATCTTGCACACTCTTCAAGCTACTTTTTATAGACTTATAAATCCAGCTGGTTGGATTGTTTGTTGATTGTTAATCTTGGATTTTAAACTGGTCTGCAATTTGTACTTTGAGATTTTACCTCGAGATCTCCAGTTAGGCATATAGAGATATGGACATCTCGATAAGTATATTGACTTATCGAGATCGGTAATACTCCATAGTTGATTTGACTTGTAGAGGTATCTGAGTTCTCTATAAGAGAAGTTGGCTTATCGAGATCTCTTATCTTCATATCTTCACTTTGGCTTATCAATATCTCCGAGTTCTCTAGTAATTTATTGACTTGTCGAAAACTCAGAGTTCTCTAGTCAAATTTGACTTGTCGATAACTCAAAGTTCTCTAGTGAATTTTGGCTTATCGATATCTCTGAGTTCTCTAGTGAAATTTGTCTTATCGATAACTCAGAGTTCTCTAATGAATGTTGACTTGTCGATAACTCTGAGTTCTCTAGTGAAGAATTGACTTGTCGATATCTCCAATCTTCATGTCTTCAATTTGACTTGTCGATATCTCTGTGTTCTCTAGTAGCTTTCATGAGTTCTCTATAAGTCATTTTGGCGTTCTCGAATGACTTCTCTATAACGCTAAATCTGTCACTTGTAGAGATCTAGACTTAGAACATTTTTCCCAAAAATGATTTATTCAACTCCAAGCTTCTTCATAATTCTTCTGAGGCATGATCTTCTTGATCTTCTTCCAGATAGAATTCTTAGGATTGATACTGTTTAAAGAAAAAGACTCCAGTCTACTCTTTTGACATTTTTACAGACATTAAATGTTACAAGTACAAAAATGCAAACTATGATTACAATACAACTTACTTAGGGTTGTCAATTTGACTTAGTCTTGTTATTGTACAAGAATGTGAGAATTATGAGTGTGAGAAGAACTTGAAAATTTTTGAATGGGCGAATAATGAGCTAGAAAAGTTTTCGAAACTGTCAAAAATAGGTAAAGGAATAAAGTCTGATGAAGAATGAGAAATATAGGGAAATATATTCTCGTGAAAAATGGCATCCCTGGAGATGACAATGGTTTTGTTCTCAAGACTAAGAAAATTTATGTGCCTCTTTGCCATACGGATAACCCAAGAATATACAAGGAATTGCCCGAGGAGAAAACTTGTCTTTACCAGCTTTGGTAGTACACGCATAACTCAAGCAACCAAAAGATTTGATATTATAAAAATCAAGATTTCTTCCAAACATGAGTTCATAAGGTGAATGACCCGACAAAAGCTTTGTGGGAAAGCGATTAATCAAGTAAGTGGAAGTTAAAACACAATCCCTAAGTATTATTTTGGAAGTTTAGACTGAAACAAAAGAGCTCGTGAGGTTTCAAGTAAGTGTTTACGTTTGCGTTCCACAAGACTGTTTTATTGTGGTGTGTGTGAACAAGACGTCTGATATGAAATGCCTTGTGAAAGGAAGAATTCACTGGTGACTTTACTGAGTCCTAACTCCAAGGCATTATCAGTCTGGCATTATCAGTCTGTATAGACTGAACCTTACAATTAAATTGATTCTAAACCATTGTAATAAAATGCTTGATAAATTCAAATGCATTACTCTTATAACTCAATAGATGAGTCCAAGTAGTTCGAGTGAAATCGTCAACAATAAGAAAATACCTATGTTTATTATAGGTCTGAGTGGAATAAGGACCCCATAGATCGACAAGGATTAATTGAAACTTTTCAGTAGAGCGAATAGTACTTCTAGGAAAGGTAGTCCATATTGGCGTGCTTTTGCACAAAGATCACAAATTGAGATTACATCAGCACTTTGTTTATCAATATTACAAAAGGAGTTGAGTTTTGACAGAGGTAAGTGCCCCAACCTAGTATGCTAGACTAAGGCAGAATCATTACTTTACTACAACTGAAATGACTGGAAAAAACATGAGGAGATGAGCAGTTTTAGCATCAAAAGTCAACAAATAGAGGCCTCTCTGGGAATTACCAAGTTCTAGTTGCTTCCTCAGAGAATGGCCCTGTAAAACATGAGAACCAGATGTGAATTGAATGGTATAGTCCAGATGAGTAGTCAATTTACTGATGGATAATAAATTATATTTGAAATGAGGGACATACAATACATCAGTTAATATGATATCATATATCAAAGTAACTATTCCAGAATATTGTATTATGATCAAATCTTCATTTGGCTGTGTGATTTGAATGGGATGTGATAATAGAGACAAAGAAGTGAAAATGTATTTATGTGAGCACATGTGATTAGTGGATCCACTGTCCAGTATCCAACTCACATTTTGAGAATTAGATAAAAAAGCAAATGAAGGTAATATATATATATATATATATTACCTACAAAATTTGCAGAACTAACATTGGATTCTGAATTTTGATGAGATTTGAGTAGATTGATAAGCTGTGTATAAATGTCAGATGATATGTTGTGAGTCATGGTAGTATTTCTAGTATGAGTATTAGAAGTCCCAGTGTTTGTGCCAGATTTAGTATTCCCAACTTGTGGTGAATCAGAGACCTCAACTTGAGCAGCCATCCTTTTCTGACCAGTAAATGGCTTGTTGAACTTAAAATCTGGTGGAAACCCATGTAACTTGTAGCACTTATCAATTGTGTGGCCTGGTTTCTTGCAATAGTTACAGTGTACCTTCTTTCCATCAATAATCTTCTTATTATAACTTGCATATTGTCCAGGTGTTAGAGTTAACAGCCAGTGTAGCAGAATCAGCCAGAAAATGATTAGTGACATGAATCTCTCTTTGTGTTTCTTCCTGTAATAACAAGCTATAGACTTGTCCAATGGAAGGAAGTGGTGACTTCATCATAATGGAGCCCCTTGTAGCAGTAAATGAATCATTTAAACCCATCAAGAATTGAATCATACGTTGATCTTGTTGAAATTTTGATAACTTTTGAGATGCACCACAGGTACAACCATAGCTACAAACATGAATGGGACATATAGAGTGTTATTTCCAAAGAACTAACAATGAGATTTACAGAAGGGGGGTTGAATGTAAATCTCAAAACTTTTTCAAGTTTTGAGCAGTTTCAAAAGCTAAGTGTATGATGAACAGATGTGTGTGAATTGCTTTAAGCAAGTGCAGACAGATGTATATTTAAAACACAAATGTAAAGAACACAGAGGCTTTAAAAACTTTTCTGGTGGATTTGTTGTTCCACCAGAGATGTGTATTTCAGAAAATCTGTGATACAAAGAATTGTTCACAGTTGCTTCCTAGTACAAACTAGATGATTTTCTCTCTGAATTTTTCTAAACAGCTCTTGAAAATTCACTCCTAATTACTGGCTGCAACTTGGTTTATATATTACCAAGTATTTCAAGTGAAGACAAAGATAAAATACAATTATAAAATAGTTCTTCACTTGTTTCTTCTTCATTTCTCTGTCCAATACAATCTAAGATAGTCTGTGAATCTTTGAATACTTCCTTGTTTGCACCAGAATGGAAATGCTGCTTTTTCTTGATTCCTCCAAGAGGCTACCACATTCCAATTGTCTCTGTCAACCCATGTGCCTCTGTCAGCTTATGAATTGTCACTATCAACTGCTATGGAACTGAGCATCCATTGAAGCTTTCATCCGTTGGAGGCTTTATCCATTGATGCTATTATCCATTGATGCTTTAGCATTTGAAGCTTTATCCGTTGATGCACTCATCCGTTGATGGATGTTATCCATTGAAGCTTTAGAGACATCCATTGAGGCTTTGTTTCTCATCCGTTGAAGGTCTTTGATTTACCAGTTGATACTACTTCATTTATACAAAATTACAAGGCATGAAATATTTACAATTAGCCCTCCTATTTGCATATCCACTAGTAGTCAACATGACTTATAATATCCTGCAATTTCTAAGAATTATAACTCATTTACAAAGACTGAAATTAACTTATTTCTAAGTAAAGCTACTCCATCAACGGATAGCCAAAGTGGTCTTATCTGTTGAGGCTACAAACACTAGATTTCTACTTAAATATTTTGTTTAACTTATCATCAAACTAATACACATATATTCTTAACAATCTCCCATTTTTATGTCTACTAGAATTATAGGCATAAATTCAAGGTTAACTTGATGATAATAAAACACTTAAAAAATATATGAGTTGAAACTAAGTAGAAATTCAAAAGTGCTGAAAAAGTGTATGTACTGATATAGAGTTGAAGATTTACAGTGTTTCCAAGGGTGCTCCTTTAGCCTGAGCAAATCATTTTCTTTTCCTTTGTTCCCTTGTTTTCTTCCCCAGCCTCCTGTCATTTTTTTCTACTTGGAGTTGGAGTTGTCTGTAGAATTCAGCTTCATCTTCATCACTGATATCCAACTTAGATTGCATGTCCTTGAGAGTTTCATTACTGGCAATCTTAAGCTGGTCTTCAAGTCTGAAAAATCTTCTGACTCCTTTATTGTCTCTGAACTCCATCAACCAATGAGGTGATTTATGAATTGTAGTTCCATGCTCTGGGATGAGTAATGTTATAGGCAAGGAATTTGACTCCCACCAAGTCTTCCTTATGCTGGCAATCTTGTTGAGAATCTCAGTCTTGGAAGTCCTGGTAAAACCAGTGTCTCTTTTTATAGCTGAGTAGACTCTAATCAAGGTAGAATAGCCTTCATTTAGAATTCTTTGAAGAGGCCAAGTCCTTTCCACACTTCCTTTATACTTGAACACTAGTCTTTCTGGTAGCTGTCCATAGGCATTTATTCCCCTTACTTCCTCCAACTCATCCAGGTAAAGTTCAATATTTGTATATTCTTTTATGTCACAAATGTGAACATAATCATCCTTTAAGGCTTGTGGCTTAGGCTTAGATTTATGTTTCTGAGTGAATTTACTTGAGGTTGGGGGAGGTATGGATTTGGATTTTCTTTTCAGTTCCTTTGGTGGTGAAGAAGTAGTTAAGAAGTTAGGTAATTTGATGGTGTCCCAATCAATAGGTTCCTCTTTAGGGATGATTGGTTCACCATGGATATTTATACTGGGATCAGCAACAAAAGGTTCAGGAATAGAAGGTTATGGTTTGGATTTTGATTGAATTACTTTAGTGTCATCTTCACTCTTCCTTTTTGCCCTAACCTTCTTTCTACTACCCTTCTGCCATTCCTTTCTTTCCTCACTTTCTTCTTCCACACTTTCACCAACCATATTCCCCATATCCACATTTATGCTTTCAGTCTTTTTTCCTTCACTCTTGTCTTCAATCTTCTTCTTTTCTTCAATTAGACTTGACTTTAGCTATTTTTCAAGCTTTGCTTGTTCTCTTTTGTCAGCCTTCAGCTTTTTAGCTTCTTCCTTTAGCCTCATGGTCTCTTCCCTCTTGGCTATTGAGAATTTGGGATGTCCTTGAATCACACATATACTCTTTCCCTCTCTATAGATGATAGCCATATTCATTCTTTCCACTACATCCTTAGTCTCTTTGTGCTTTATGATATTACCACCCAAAATGTTGTCTTCATCAGGCTTTGGAAGAGGAAAATCCACTTCTTTTAGCTGAGCAGGAGTTAGAGGGTTCTTTATAGAGGCCTTGTTGAATCTAGTGGTTGGCCTAAGTACCATGGGCTTCAGGTTCCTTGAAGAGGTTTCTCCAACCTTATTCCTCCTTACTGGCTTGTGCTCCATAATGATTGGCTCAACTTTTGTGTTATGTTTCACAGATAGAGATTTTGCAGTTGTAGAACCAAACACTTATTGCATCCTTTCATCAATTTTCCTCCTTTGATGTTTCACCTTCATCTCAGCTGCTGCTAGCTGGATTAGATCAATTCCATCAAGCTTTCCTTTGATTTGAAGTGTTGGAGAAGTAGTGATGGCAGGAACTAGCACTTTTGATATTTGAATGTGTGTAGATGGCTCCCCTTCCCCTTTATTCTCCCCCTTTTTGTTATCATCAAGGAGAGGGGTCAATCCCTATGCTTTAGCCAGTTGCACTAGAAGACTAGTCTGAGACTGTTGATTTTGAAGAATGGTCACCATAGAGTTTTCAATAATTTGAACTCTTTCCTCCAATTTGGCCATCTTCTTTTCAGCATCTGATTCTCTTCTTAGTCTCAGTAACAGTTCCTGTATGGTACCAAAGGGCATGATTACATCCAGCTTCTCAGTATTGTAGGATTTTAAGTCAGTTATATCCTTTTTGAGTTCATCCACACTTAGATTCTATCTTAATTATTGTAGTTTCATGAGATGTAGAGAATCTAAGTGGGCTTGAAGAATGGCCTTGGTACCAGCATTGGAAGTTTCCTGAATTGCCTTTTGGATAGCCATGACTTGTTTGACTAAAGATACATTGAAATGCCCTGGTGTAGACTCCTTTGTCAATGCCCATTCAGGTAACTCTGGAATAGAACTTGGGCCTTCATCTCCCCATAAGTTCATGCTTCCATCAAAAGAATCAGAGTCATCATCATTAGAATTTACTCCAAATTCTTCAGATGGCTCTCCAGCTATAGAAGGCATCATATTGACAGCAGCTTTATCCCTTTGTACAGATTCTGAAGTATGTACTAGGTTTAAAGTCTTTTCTGCCTCCTCATTGCCCTGAATAGCCAACAGTTGATAGGCTGACACAGGATGAGTAAAAGTGTCAGCATCCAAGGAAATGTTATCAATTACAGCTTTGTAATGTGGTTGAAATTGTCTTTCCTTATCAGCATCATCCACAATCATTGACTCACTAGCAATGGCTGGATCCACCCTTATATCTCCTGTACCTGCTTTTCTCTCAATTTCTCTTTTTTCTTGCATCAGGGGCTCCCCATGGCTCACACTCCTCACACCCTCACCTTCACCTACTAAGGTGGTACTCCTCTCACTTTCTTTTGCCATGCTGGAAGAAATAGCATGCATATTTAGACTCTCAAGCTCTCCTTTTGCTTGTGAGCAACCCAGCCTCTCACTCAAGTTTTCACTCCCTTCCCTCAGCCCTAGAAGTGATTGTACAGTAACCATGTCTTCTACACTTGGAGTTAATTCAGTTGTTTGTGTAGAGACCATAAACGGATACAGAATATCCGTTGAAGTTGAAACTGATGGTATTAACGGATAACTGCTGTTAAGCTTATTCGTTGAAGAACAACCACTTGTCAACGGATGAGGGATATCCGTTGAAGAAGGAAAGGAAGTAGAAATTGAAAGTGACATAATTGTTGAATCTGTGTGGATTGATTTTAAATTAAGTGACATGGATTCTTCAAGTAGGTGTAAAAGAATTGGCTGATGATACAACAAATCATCTAAAAGATGATGATCACCAGTATTTGAGTGGGGTTCCTCCCTAAGTTGTAAAGAGGGAGAATCAGGAATCGATGTGAAGATCATGTCCACATCCAGAGATGGTGATGGAGAATTTGGTGGTTGGTGTGTGTCAATTTTGAGAGAATGGGGCTGTGACTCCACATTTGTTGGAGTCACATCAAGCTGAATTTGTGAAGGCATAGATACAAGTTAGTGTATCTGTGTAATGTGTGCACCCATTGTGGAAACTAGGGTTTTGACCTTCTTTCTTCTTGTGAAGGATTTTACAGGTGAGTGTGTGGCTTCAGTGTCCCTCCCTCTTTTGTTCTGTGTCCCTGGTTGGGGACTATTTTCAATAGCTACACCCTTTTGGGAGGGTGCAACTCTGGATGAGTTTGAATCCTTTTCAACCACCACAGTCTTATGAGAAATTGTGGCTTGGCTAGCTTGGGTACCACTCACCTCTCCTACCTTATTCTGGGGGTTTTCTTTATGTTCACCCCTCCCCTCACACTAACACCCTGTTCACTCCCCTCAGGGTTTATGGTAGTTGTTACAACTGTTGTCTTTTGAGAGACAACAGAGGTGGCTTTCTTTGACTTGGGTTTTGAAATTTTAGGTTTGGTGACCTTGGTAGGAATCTGTTTGGGCATTGACACAGATCTCATGGCCACACTTGAAGGCAAAGAAATGTTGGGGTTGGAAGTGGTAGGAGTTGAAGAAGTATTTACCTCACTTACCTGAGGTGCATTCATGATTGGTAAGTATACCAATGGCACCTTACTATTGAGGTCAATCCTTAAAAGATCTGCAAGGACCCTCTTCTCTTGTACCCAACATTTGAGTTTATAACTCTCATTATTTATGACCAAACCTTCAGCAACATGGTTAGCCAATAACATAAAGAATCTAGCATAATAGATGTTATGAGTTCTATTAGCTTTGTTACCTAACCTAGTACCCAATTCTAGCATAACATAGTTGCTAAAATTATGGTACCTATCAGAAACCATCATATAGAGCATATTAACAAGAGCTGAAGTTATTGCATCAAAATTACTAATTTTCCCAGAGAAAACCTTGATAAAGGCATCACTGAGAAAACTCCATTCTTTCCTAAGGCCTTTTCTCTTAATACTGCCTAAACTAGTAGAATCAAGGGAATAGCCTATGGAATCTAACATGCTAGATATATCATTATCAGTGTATGGTGTCATGGCATTGTTTTCAGGTAATTTAAAACATGACTGTATATCATCAGAGTTAATACAGTAATCCTTACCTTTGAGAGAGAAGGAGATGGTCATATCAATGGGGTTGAACTCAACAGTTGTCCAAATCTCCTCAACTATCTCACAGTAAATCATTGGGGCCTCCAGCATTGCATAGCTCAGTTTGTAGTTCTTGATGAAATCCATCATCTTATGATAATTCTGAGTGGGCTTCATTCTTTTCCACCAAAGCTATGAAATTGTTTTTCTCATAGACAAACCCAGATTGGGACATTATCTCTACTACTGGCGTCATTGTTGTGGGTAGAAGTTGCAGAGAAAAGTTGAGAGTTTTGGAAGAGAAAGAGAGTAAAAGCTTTTGAAAATTCAGGAAAGCTTAAAGTGAAAATAAGAATTCTAAGGGGCTTTTATACTTTCTCAAATCAAAACATAAAGATAATGATTAAACAATATTTTTAAGTAAATTACAGCCATTTGAGAATAAAAGAAAAACTGTATGTATTCTAAAAACTGTCTTTAATACAAATACATACAACTGTATTTATATATGTATCAACGGTTAAGAAAATAGAATCAACGACTGTGACTCACTCAAAACGACTGATGTGACAGTTCAACGGATGAGGTAAACGGTCATCCGTTGAAGATTAACACAGTTTTATCTGTTGAAGGATAAAATTTCCAGAAATGTATTTGTCTTTCAACGGATAATGAACATCCGTTGATGGAACAACTTTGGCTTTCAACGGATAGAAAATATCCATTGATAGGATAAAATTACTTAAAGACAACTTTGCTCTTACAACAAATTCATTTCAAGCTGCATTACAAATTACAATTTGGACATGTATTTAAGAAAAATTAAGCATACCTAGCTCACTTACCAAATTTGTGAATGTTGATTCATCAAGTGGCTTGGTAAAGATGTCTGCAATTTGTTTTTCACTTGGAACAAAATGAAGTTCCACTGTACCATTCATCACATGTTCCGTTATGAAGTGGTACTTGATGTCAATGTGCTTGGTTCTTGAATGCTGCTCTGGATTTTCAGTAATGGCAATGACACTTGTGTTGTCACAGAATATTGGAATTTTGTCAATATTTAGCCCATAGTCAAATAGTTGATTCCTCATCCATAATATCTGAGCACAGCAACTACCAGCAACAATGTACTCAGCCTCAGCTGTTGATGTAGAAACGTAATTTTGCTTCTAACTGAACCATGACACAAGCTTATTCCCTAGAAATTGACAGGTGCTAGTTGTACTTTTCCTTTCTATTTTGCGACCTGCATAATCTGCATCTGAGTAGCCAATTAGATCAAAACTAGACTCTCTAGGGTACCAAATTCCTAGATTTGGAGTCCATTTGAGATATCTGAAAATTCTTTTAGTAACAACTAAGTGAGATTCTCTAGGATCAGCTTGAAATCTAGTACAGAGACATGTAGTAAACATTATATCAGGTCCACTAGCATTTAAATATAGAAGTGAACCAACCATGCCTCTATAGCTTGTAATGTCCACAGACTTTTCAGCCTTGTTTAATTCAAGTTTAATGGCAGTAGACATGGGAGTTTTTGCAGATGAACATTCCATTAAGTCAAACTTCTTTAAAAGGTCATAAATATATTTAGTTTGACTAATGAAAATTCCACCACTAACTTGTTTAACTTGTAAACCAAGAAAATAAGTCAGCTCTCCCATCATGCTCATTTCATATTTACTTTACATTAAATTAGCAAACTTTTTACAAAGCTTATCATCTGTAGAACCAAATATAATATCATCTACATAAATTTGAACAAGTATAGTAGAGCCATTAACATTTCTAAAGAAAAGAGTTTTGTCAACAGTACCTCTAGTGAAATGATTATCTAGAAGAAATTTTGACAAAGTCTCATACCAGGCTCTAGGTGCTTGCTTTAGTCCATAGAGTGCTTTCAACAGATAATACACATAGTCTGGAAAATTTGGATCTTCAAATCCTGGAGGTTGACTCACATAGACTTCGTCCTCCAATTCTCCATTCAGAAATGCACTCTTGACATACATTTGATAGACTTTGAAATTGGCATGGGCTGCATAGGCTAGAAAAATTATGATGGCTTCAAGTCTTGCAACAGGAGAAAATGTCTCATCAAAATCTATTCCCTCTTGTTGAGAGTAGCCCTTGGCAACCAATCTAGCTTTATTCCTTATGACAATGCCATTTTCATCCATCTTATTTCTGAATATCCATTTTGTGTCAATAGAACTTTTGTTCTTTGGCTTGGGTACCAGCTTCCATACTTTGTTCCTCTCAAATTGGTTTAGCTCCTCTTGCATAGCTACAATCCAATCTGGATACAATAGAGCTTCTTCCACTCTCTTAGGTTCCTCCTGTGATAGAAAACTACTGTATAGACATTCATCTTGAGTAGCCCTTCTAGTTTGCACCTTAGATGTTGCATCACCAATGATTAGTTTAAAAGGATGATTCTTGGTCCATTTCCTTTGAGGTGGTAGATTAGCTCTAGATGAGGTGGCCTCAGTGTTGTCATGATGTGAGATTGAGTGTTGATTAGTTGAAACTCCCCCTGAGTTGTTGGTCCTTTGCAAGGAACTGGGAGTTCTATCAACTGATGATGTAATTTGATTATCCGTTGATGAACTATGATCAACGGATGCTCCATTATGTACTTCAACGGATGATCCACTTTGTCTTTCAACGGATGCTGCATTACTTCTGTCAACGGATGCTGGGTTATGACTTTCAACTGATGCAGCATTTTGTGCATTATCCACAGGCAAATTTTGAATCCCTTTTGAAGTGTCTTCTCCATCATTCTCATCTTCACTATCATCACAATATGTCTCAATGTTGTCAAATTTGAGTCCTTCATGGTGTCCCTCATCTGTTAGCCCATCAATCTTTTTATCATCAAACACAACATGCACAGATTCCATAACAATGTTGGTTCTTAGATTGTAGACCCTATATGATTTTCCAGCAGAATAACCAACAAATATCCCTTCATCAGCCTTTACATCAAACTTGCCTTTGTGATCAGGTTGGTTCCTTAGAATGTAGCATTTGCAACCAAAGACATGAAGGAAGTTTAAGGTTGGTTTTCTTCTCTTGAACAATTGATAGGGAGTCATGCCTTTTGCCTGATTAATTAGAGAAATATTGCGAGTGTAACATGCACAGTTAACAGCCTCAGCCCAAAAATATGTTGGGAGTTTTGACTATTCAAACATTGTTCTTGCAGCTTCAATTAATGATCTGTTCTTCCTTTCCACCACACCATTTTGTTGTGGAGTCCTTGGAGCTGAGAACTCATGCATGATCCCATTTTCTTCACACAACCTCATGGTAGAATTCCTGAACTCAGTTCCATTGTCACTCCTGATATTCCTTACTTTGAAATCTGGATGGTTGTTGACTTGCTTGATATGATTGATAATGATTTCACTAGCTTCATCATTTGAGCCAAGAAAATAGGTCCATGAAAACTTTGAGAAATCATCTACAATCACTAGATAATATCTTTTCCTTGAAATTGACAATACATTGGCTGGTCCAAAAAGATCCATGTGTAACAGTTGTAATGGTTCATCAATTGCTGATTCAAGCTTCTTACTGAATGATGCTCTCTTTTGCTTTCCTTTCTGACAAGCATCACACAGTACATCCCTTGAGAATTTCACTAGAGGCATTCCTCTAACTAAGTCCTTTTTGACTAGATCATTAATTGTCTTAAAATTCAAATGGGACAGCTTCTTGTGCCATAGCCAACTTTCATCTTGACTTGCTTTGCTAAAAAGACAAGTAATTGATTCTGCATCTGTAGAGTTGAAGTCAGCCAAGTACACATTCCCTTTTCTAACTCCAGTTAGAACCACTTTGTTGTCCTTCAACTGGTAACAACACAGGCTTCAGAATTGAAGGAAACAGTATTCCCTCTGTCACATAGTTGAGTGATGCTCAATAGATTGTGTTTGAGACCATCAACTAGTGCAACTTCATCAATGATGACATTTTCCTTTGAAATCAAGCCAAATCCCATAGTGAACCCTTTGCTGTCATCTCCAAAGGTTATGCTAGGGCCAGCTCTCTCCTTGAACTCTATGAGCAGGGTGAAATCTCCTGTCATGTGCCTTGAACAACCACTGTCAAAGTACCATAGATTCCTTCTTTTTCCCTGCACACAACAAAATCAAATCAAGTTAATTTTGGTACCCAAGTTTCCTTGGGTCCAGCCTTGTTAGTCTTTTTCCTAAACTTCACACTTTCTGCACCTTTTGACTTAGGTAACTTTGAGTCAACCTTGATCTCAGATGTAGTTGGTTGAAGTGTAGGGTTAGTCACAGAATCATTTAGCATATTTGGTTGAATTTGATAAGGCATAGATTGTGCAAACATGTTATTCCACATAGTCATGTTGTATGGCATTTGAGGCATACTAAATACAGCAAAATAAGGATTATTAACATATGGCATATTTGAAAAATGTTCATGTGGATTCTGTTGAGACATAACAGGCATAACATTCAGTGGTGACATAGACATGTTAGGCATGGAAGAAGATAAAGGTATGGGAGCATTCTTTACAGATTTGCAGTTAACAGATAGATGATTAATACTACTACAATGCACACAACTTTTTCTAGGAGCATACTTATCAGGTGTGTAGTTGTTGTGTTTGTTAATCCCTACCTTCCCATTTCTATTGGATTTTCTTTTAGTTTCCTTTTTATCCTCAACCAACTTAAACCTATTCTTCAACTGATCTAAAGTCATGTGTCCTATATTCACCTTACTAGCATCTTTGGATGTGCTAGCTTCTTTTTTGACAAAGTTCTTGGAAGTTGAACCAAACTTCTTACTGAGATTTTTCAAATTATCCTTTTTAGAATCTTTTGCTTGTTTCAACTGATCAGCCTTCAACGAATGCTCCTTTTCTTTCTTCAATGGATGACTTTCATCATCCGTTGATTCCACATCCGTTGAAAGTCCCTCAATCAATTCCATTTCCTTTTTGTTTTTCTTCCAGGCATTCTCACAGAAGGATTCAATTCCTTGAACTTTGGCAATTTGAGCACTAACATCCCTAGATGTTTTCCAGGCCTTGATTACCTCTTGCTCACGTTCTAGTTATTTAGAAAGAATTTCTACTTTCTTAACAGACTCTTCTAGTTCACTCTCAACAGATAAGCATTTGATTTTAATCTTTTCAAGCTCAATCACCTTACCCTCTAACATATCATTCCTATCACTTAAAAACAAATTATTCTCTTTAATTCTCATATTCTCTTTGGTCAGTGATTTAAGTGAAACACGTAAATGATACAATTCAGTAGACATATCATTTATAGCTTCATTGCATTTATCTTTAGAAAGCTGAGAGAGGTCAGTAGTGATTATCTGGTTGCTTGATGAACTAGTTTCATTCTCATCAGAATTTTCCATTAGGGCTAGGTTGACATACTCCATATCATCATCTTCATTGGCTCCATCAGCTGCCCAGTCATTTTCCTGAGTCAGAAAAGCCCTTTCCTTTTTTTGAGCAATTCGAAATATTTCTTTTTCTAATCCACTTGCTCAAATTTCTTCTTTTCAGAAGTTGGCTTTCTACACTCACTTGCAAAGTGTCCACTTGTGCCATAATTATAACACTTGAACTTAGATTTGTCCACTATGTTCTTGTTTGGCTGAGTGGCTCTAAAGTTTTTCTTGAATTTCATCTATACAAATCTTCTGGACAGAAAGGCCAGATGTTCATCAACATCATCAGAGTCATCTTGACTGGAATTGTCTTCAACCTCAGCTGCTTGCTCCTTTCCCTTGCTTGATTCTGATTTGCTTGTGCCAATTTTGAGACTTGGCATTGTCTTTTCTTCATTCCTGGCTTCAATTCTCTCATTTTCAGCTACAAGTGCAACTGATCCACCTTTTTTCTTTCCCTTC
This sequence comes from Apium graveolens, assembly GCF_009905375.1. Taxonomy (NCBI): domain Eukaryota; kingdom Viridiplantae; phylum Streptophyta; class Magnoliopsida; order Apiales; family Apiaceae; genus Apium; species Apium graveolens. The sequence continues at coordinate 102,060,653 of NC_133649.1, forward strand.
TCCAACAGTTCATCTTGCTCCATCTCAAGTTCATAGGTCTTCAAAATTCCATATAATCTTTCAAATGTGAAGTCCTTATAATCTTGAGAATTCCTTAGTGAAATAGTCATAGGCTTCCATTTCTTTGGTAGAGACCTTAGAAATTTTAAGTTGGAATCCTTGACTTGGTACACTCTGTCATACAGCTTCAATCCATTCAACAATTTCTGAAATCTATTGAAAGTATCATTCAATGATTCTCCTTCTTCAGAATGAAAATATTCATATTAGTCGAATGAGAAGCTGCATTTTATTTTCTCTAACTTGCTCAGTACCTTCATAGATAAGTTGTACAATATCCCAAATTTCCTTAACAGAGAGGCTATTAATGACATTATCAAACATATCTTTGTCTAGGCCATTAAACAGAATGTTCATGGCCTTCTTGTCCTTGTGAACCTCTTCAATATCTTCAGGAGTCCATTCTGCTCTTGGATTGGGAATAGACTGTCCAACAGCAACTATGGCAGTAGCAGCTGTGGCTACTTTATGAGGGATGTGAGGACCATTCTCAATGCAGTTTATGTAGCTTTCATCTTGAGAGAGAAGATGTAGATGCATCTTCACTTTCCAGTGATGATAATTATCTCTTTCCAAGATTGGAATCTTTAATCCAATATCCTTCTTACTCATGATGTTAGTAGAATAGATCTTTAAACTCTTTGTATGTCAAGAGCTTGCTCTGATACCAATTGTTATTCCCAAGGAACTAACAATGATATTTACAGAAGGGGGGTTGAATGTAAATCTCAAAACTTTTTCAAGTTTTGAGCAGTTTCAAAAGCTAAGTGTATGATGAACATATATGTGTGAATTGCTTTAAGGAAGTGCAGACAGATGTATATTCAAAACATAAATGTAAAGAACACAGAGGCTTTAAAAACTTTTCTGGTGGATTTGTTGTTCCACCAAAGATGTGTATTTCAGAAAATCTGTGATACAAAGAATTGTTCACAGCTGCTTCCTAATACAAACTAGATGATTTTCTCTCCGAATTTTTCTAAACAGCTCTTCAAAATTCACTCATAATTACTAGCTGTAACTTGGTTTATATATCACCAAGTATTTCAAGTGAAGACAAAGATAAAATACAATTATAAAATAGTTCTTCACATGTTTCTTCTTCATTTCTCTATCCAATGCAATCTAAGATAATCTGTGAATCTTTGAATACTTCCTTGTTTGCACCAGAATGGAAATGCTGCTTTTTCTTGATTCCTCCAAGAGGCTACCACATTCCATTTATCTCTGTCAACCCATGTGCCTCTGTCAGCTTATGAATTGTCACTATCAACTGCTATGGAACTAAGTATCCATTGAAGCTTTCATCCGTTGGAGGCTTTATCCGTTGATGCTCTTATCCGTTGATGCTTTAGCATTTGAAGCTTTATCCGTTGATGCACTCATCCGTTGATGGATGTTATCCATTGAAGCTTTAGAGACATCCGTTGAGGCTTTGTTTCTCATCCGTTGAAGGTCTTTAATTTACCAGTTGATACTACTTCATTTATACAAAATTACAAGGCATGAAATATTTACAATTAGCCCTCCTATTTGCATATCCACTAGTAGTCAACATGACTTATAATTTCCTACAACTTCTAAGAATTATAACTCATTTACAAAGACTGAAATGTGCTACAATATTAAACTTATTTCTAAGTAAAGCTACTCCATCAACGGATAGCCAAAGTGGTCTTATCCATTGAGGCTACAAACACTAGATTTCTACTTAAGTATTTTGTTTAACTTACTATCAAACTAATACACATATATTCCTAACATAGAGTCAACATCATCCCATAACATCTTAAGTTTGGTGAGGTATTCATCCACATTGCAGTTCCCTTGTGTAATTTTAGTAATTTCTTTGTGCAAGATAAACAAATGTGCTCCATTGGACACACCATATCTTTCTTCTAATTCACTCCATATTTCTTGAGCGGTTATGGAATAGATCACACAACGGTCTATTGATTTGGATAAAACTCCCAAAATCCAAATATGGCCATATCATTACATCGAGACCAACTTTTGAACAAAGTCGAAGTAGTCAGCGGTTTCGTTATTGATCCATCCACAAAACTGAGTTTATTTCTTGCAGATAAGGCTATCGACATTGATCCCTTCTAATTTCCAAATCCAGTACCATCAAATGGATCACTGACTAACTTCATACCGGGAGAATCAGATGTTGCAAGTAATATGGATTATCTTGTGAATTATGAAGAGAATTTGTTTGTTCATCATTTTATGTGTGTGCATTTGAGGACTCAGCTATGAGTTTCATTCTCAGATATTATATCAAGGCTGATGAAATTAGGAATAATACAAAGAGCTAAACAACAGATCTTAACAAGAATACGTTCAATTAAAGTGATGAAAAATAGATGATGATTGAACAAATTTCATAGTTATTTACGGAATCAACAAGAATACATAATTAAAACCAGAAGAATACAAACAATTCAGAGAGATTGCAGATCACAAATTCAGAGAGATACATATTGCAGATCTTGAGTGATATTCAACAAAGATATCATAACAAATACGAATCACAAAGAGAAATGAAAAACGTAACTACATCAACAAAGTAACAATGTGATATGGATCAGTCTAACAATGTAGATCAAGAAAACAAACCGAAGTGATGAAGATGTCGATCGATGATAACGATCGATCGATCTATGAGATCTCTGCAATTCACATCATTAAGAAATGAATCTATTATGCTCTAATACCATGTGAAAACTGGAGAACCAACTCTAAACTATGAACACAATGTAGAAGATGATGCACCAATTATAAAATATATTTACAGTTTTTATTTTAGTATTACAATGCTTAGTTTGTAATCTATCCAGACTGTCTACATATATACGAGAGAGATGGAGGGAGAGAGAGAGATAGAGAGAGAGAGAGAGCAAGTTTGTTACAAATCCTAACTAACTTCTTCTAGAATAAATTAGATGTTGCGATGTATGAGTGATGTCAATATGATGCTATAATACAAACTCTATGTTACTTTAGCATATAGATTTAGTATTAAGTGTTTGTTTCATAATTAATGGGGTTTTAGTTTAGTTATCCTTATTACCTTTACAATAAATACCAGATAATCTTAAACATTGATTTTGTTTTAATCTAACGGTCTGTACTCTTTTTACGGTAGTACAGCTAACCAAATATTCTTCTTATACTAATTATATATATGATATAATTTGAATTATATTTGGAGAAAAAGAAAGAGATGAGAGAGAAAATATATATAGAAAATGAGGAAATTTTTTTATTGATATAAATAAAATCGGGCATGTGATGCCTTACAAAGAATTTTAAGGAACCACCAAAATATTGTTGGAGCACACATTTATATAAAATACCTTAAATTTTAATATAGTACATAGGATTTAGACACGAGAATTTTAACAACAATGCACTCGATATCTTTCTATTTTAAAACTTCAATATGAAGTAAAAAAGGTTCTTTGGAATGAAATGATCAAATTTATCATGTAATTAGTTGTTAAAAATAACGTTACTTCAGTATATACAACTTGTCTGATACTCATTTAAAATCAAGTTTATTTATAAATATAATTTTGATGATCAAAATTTAGATAAAATTTTAAATTTAAATGATATTAAAAAGTCTAATATTATCCTATCGAAGAAAATTAGAACATATAGATAAGTATATTGTGTTTGGTTGAGTGAATAAAATAAAATGAAAATTGAAATATAAAATGGTTAATTGTTCAACATTTACATTTTTCACTAATTTCATTCACAAGTACTTAACTATATTTAAAGCAACCAAAATGAAAAGTAAAGCTTCATTTCTTATCAATTCGATTTTCTTCACAATTATTATAACAATTTTACGGCAGCTCATTTTTTTCCAATTTTTTCTTCTGATCTTTATAAATTTACTTTGATTTTATTCTATTCATCCCAATCTGAAAAAATCTAATAAAGTTACGATATTTTTGTATGTACTATATTAAATTTTTATCACCTAATTTATTAAGATTTTGTTGAGCTATGCTTGTTAGTAACTAAAAAGCAGACATATGAATATCTATTATTCTTATTTATAATATTTAATTTAACGAACTTGAATTTATAATGTAATTATTTTAGGTTATGTTGAGATATTTTAAAAAAAAACTACTATAATGAAATAAAAGTACACGTGAAAAAGGGGTTGTACAGAATTTGATTATAATTTCGTAAAATTTTAAAATAATAATACTCATGTGTGTCATGCGTGAAAAGTGACAATTACAGATGGAAAGAGATTTTTCGATGAAGAGTACTCATGTGTTTTTATGATTCATAAGACTTATAAATAATATAGTTTCATTATTAATGTGTGTGAATATCAAATTTACGATACATAGATAATAAAAAAAATATTGATAAATAAGTTCAATTTTATATTTTAAGTGTTATCCAAAAAAATTACTGTGAAGAATATAGGATCTACCAAAGTATGAATAGTTCATATAATAAAGCATTAACTATGCTTATATTATTAGCTCATCACAACAAGCATGCCATGTCACCTTTGTCTTATTCTATTTCCTTGTCATATTTAGCATTATCTATCTATCTATTATATGTATTATAGGTTCACATGACTTTTTAACCTATTTAGTATATTACTAATATACCCTTCTAGTCATATTAATGTCAAAAAATTGATTTCAAATTGAAATTGAGCCCGTGACCTCATGCATGCATGGAGAAAACTTTTTCTTTCCACATCTACAACCACTCTACCAACACAACATTTAATATAATTCTTAAAATCATTAATGAGATTCGTTGAACATGAATTTTAAACATATTTTTTGATTACTCATATACCCTTTTTTACTAAACTACTTAGATATCATGTTTTCCCTAAACTACTTATATACATTTCTGATCATATTAACATATAAACATGTCTTTCATTCGAATTAAATTGATCACATCATGAACAAATAGAAAAACTACATAGAAAAACGATTATAATATAATCGATATAATATATTTGAATTATTTTTAAAAATATTAGAAATATTATATATCATATTTTAACTCTACATCAGTCATCATATTTAACAATTAGGTAAATGAGAAGACAATATGTGACCGAGATCATAATATATATACATATATATACCTGATTTATTATTTTACAATGAATATTACGTAAGAATATAACTACGCAAAATTGAATCCATGATTGACGTTGACTTAAAGAAGTGTAACCAATTTATAAATTTTGTTTAATCACGTAGTTACTGAAAATCGAATAAGAGATTGGGTTCAAAATAAAGAATGAGTTTTTCCTCTGTTTAACCCTGCTATGATGTTGTACCTTATTCCAAGAACTTATTGTATCAGAACTATTTATCTATGAACTTTGATTATCTTGCAAGGAACCGATGAATTCCATAAACTATCTATCCAGGCATCTTATTTTTATATTGCAGAATCTTAAGTTTCATAAACTGTTTTACATATCATGTTTCCTAAGTAAACCATATTCAAAAATCTTTGTGATAATACACCTTATGTCATGTAAAAACCCTAACCGGGGAGTGAATTATGTAGTAATAGGATTGCATGGGCAACTGGGTAAAACTTAAAACCCGCAAAACTATTTTTCAAATGAATCTTTATTGTCATGTATGCCATGCTATCGTATTGCTAAATAATTGCTCATTAGGTTTATAAAATGACCACTTTACCAAATCACCAAGAAGAAGAAACTCAAACCCAGGATCAAGAGCAAAACCAAGACACCCCTACGACGAACCGACTCTTTCAACTTTTACAACAACCCTAAGCCCCTAGAGTCGAGAATTTCAAACATTTTCAATCCATCAGAGTTTGTAGGATTTCCAGATCCGATTAAAGCTCAATCTTGGTTGAGAGAAATGGAGAAGGCTTTTGAATTAGCGGAAGTTAAGGATGATAAGAAGGCGCAGTTCGTGAGTTACTATCTTAAGGAAGAGTCTAGTTACTGGTGGGAATCTTCTAAGGTGTTGCTTAAAGGAGAAGTTATAACATGGGAAAAGTTTACAGAGATGTTTTTAGAGAAGTATTTGCCAAGCTATATGCAAGACTAGTTGGAGATGAGGTTTTTGAATCTAAGGCAAGAGGACGTGACAGTAGCGGAGTATGAAGTGAAGTTTTCGGTGTTGGAAAGATTTGTACCCGAGTATATGAAAACAGAAGCTAAGAAGGCCAAAAGATTCTAACAAGGACTTAAGCCATGATTCAAAGTCAAGTGGCTCTTCTTGAGATAAGGATTTTTGCTGCGATAGTACAGAAGGCCATGATTGTAGAAGGAGAAAGAGAAGCAACTAAAAGGGAAAGTGAAGAAAAGAATAGAAATTTTGAGGAATCAGAACAAGATCAAGGAAGCTCTAAGTTTAGAGGGAAGTTTGGAAGGAATGCTGGAAGTCAGAACCAGAAGTTTCAGAAGTTTAAGCCCGGGATTGGGAATCAAAAGAATCATTTTCAGAAGACGGGATAATCAGTGAAGGATATTAGACCCTAGATTCAGGAGTGTGAGATTTGTGGAAAGCGACACCCGGGGAGGTGCAATAAGCTGAATGTGACATGCTTCAAATGTAACGAGAAAGGACACTACTCAACGGAATGTACAAGTGATGCAGTAAAGCCAGAGATGACCTGTTTCAAGTGTGTAAAGGTGGGCCATATGGCCAGGAACTGTAAGGAGCCTGTCCAGAAGGTGAATGTGCTTAGGATAGCTGGACCACCACCCCCACCAGCACTAGGAGCCCAGCCGAGGGCAAGAACATTCAATATGACTATAAAAGATGCAGTGTAGAACGCGGATATGGTAGCAGGTACGCTTATTATAAATTCAGTAGAAATTAAAGTGTTAATGGATTCTGGAGCTACTAGATCTTTTATTGCTGAATTTTTATTGATAGATTAACGTGCACTGCGTACCCTCTCGAACCCAATTTGATTATAGAAGTAGCAAATCAAGAAAGAGTTACTACCAATAGAATTTGTCCCAATTGCGATATGGTTATAGAAGGTCGGCACTTTTCTACTGACTTAATACCTTTTAAGTTAGGAGTTATATTAGGGATGGATTGTATGTAAAACCACGAAGCGCAAATCGAGTGTAAAAGCAAGAAAGTGAAATTGAAGTCCAAGGATGGAGTTGAGGTGATATTCAAAGGAAAGAGGCAAGAGAGGAAGTTTCTAACAGCTATTCAAACAAAGAGATTATTACTACAAGTATGCAAAGTTTATTTGGCTCATGTAAAGGATGTAGAGAAGGAATCCTTAAGGATTGAAGATATTCTGGTAGTTAAAGATTTTCCCGATGTGTTTCCAGATGAATTACCTGGACTACCTCTGGATCGAGATGGAATTCACGATTGATTTAGTTCTTGGAACGGAACCAGTTTCGAAAGCTCCCTATCAAATGGCGCCTGTCGAGATGAAGGAATTTGCAACGCAATTGCAAGAATTTTTAAACAAAGGAGTAATTCGCCCGAGTGTTTCCCTGTGGGGTGCACCAGTGCTATTCGTAAAGAAAAAAGACGGAAGCATGAGACTTTGTATCGATTATCGCGAATTAAATAAGTTGACTATTAAGAATAAGTACCCTTTTGCTATATCGACTCTTTTGTTAACAATGTTATTCCTTTAGATAAGTATGGAAATTTGCTCAATCTTCTTTTAAATCAATGGATTTTTTAAATTCTACTAGTCTGAGGAGTTGGATAAATAGTTTTTCCCACACACTAATTTTGTTGTTAAACCTTATCAAATAAGATTTGCACTCTTACGTTGGGAACGGTCGAAACTTCTCAGTAATAACGGATCCATTTGGCCCCCTGAGTTAACAAGACTAGGTCTGGAACAAGTGTTCTTCGAGGTAATCTGAATCTTATAACAAACAAGAAACTAAAGTAGTAATTTGACAACCAAATTTTAAAATTCATTTTGTTTAAAGAACTTTTAAAACTTTTGTTAAGAAAATCTTTTTCAAAAACTCGTTTGAAATTTTGAAAATCACACATCTGGTTGTCCTTACTATATGAGTTGGTTGTTGTCCTCCTTAACTATAACAAGGTATCAAGTTAAAGAAGCAATCACATAAGGGCCCATCCCTTTCAATTCATCCTCTACCCCTTTATTGGGTCCATTTTGCCTTCATTAGTCGAAGAAAACTTCAGTTACCGTTCCATATTATCTTATCAGTAAATTCACTTCAAAGCTTCAATACTGGTAACACTCCCATCATTATTTTGCTATCATTAAATGCAACAGGTCTATCCAATAGTCAACAAATCTATTCTATAGAATAAAGTATGCTAATATCATATCACATCGCTATTATACATATCACATTCATCATAACACCATCATCTAACTCCAAGAAAACTCTGGATCTCCAATCTTCTCAAACTCCTTTAAAACCCATCTAGCCCACTCCATAATATAATCATGGGTGGCATACTCACTAGTGGCTCCATATAACCTTGTAGCAGCTATCCTCCGGAACACATGAATCCTCTCTCTAAGTTTCTTCTTACCTTTATTAATATCTCATGTAATCACCATATATTGAAGCTCTCGAATCCATCCTCTTAGGTGTTGTTGCTCTATAAGACAAGTCTTAAACTGTTGGTATAGAACAGGGTGTAGGATTAACTGAAAAGATGCACTCACAACTAAATGTCTGGTAGTACCAAAATCAGCTGATGGGGGTCCTCGAATAGGTGGTCTCACGTCAGGGGGTGGTAGAATAGCTTGAAGAGGTGCGGCTGTTACAACATGAGGTAATACACTTAATACTGGTGGAAGAACATAGTGTGGATCAAATATGGGTGAAGATGGTGGTCCTTGAACATAAGGCTCCGAATGATCAGATGATACATGGAAAATAGGATCTGTCATTGCCGTTATCTAGAAATCACATTGCAAGATAAGAATCTCGAATCGCAACATGAATCGTACCAAAAACCTACTATACTATCGCACTCAACCTCACGACGTCCTATCTTTATATTTTTTATTCCTAATCCTAACCCTTTACCCAATCCCGACAATCTAGGCTTGTTTTAGTGACTTATAACCTGTAGCTCTGATACCAAACCTGTGACGCCCTCCAAACTCGGGTCAGAAGTTTGGGGTTCACAACTCACAAACAATATATAAACCTCCATATAAAATATTATAAGCAATGACCCTTCTTTATAACCACGAATCACAACAGGTTAAAGTATGAAAACAAGCCACAACCTTAACTTTTATTACAACATACCAAATCCCAACTAGTTTAACTTACAACTGATAATGAAATTATTCTTACAATCTTGCATAACTCAATTACAATATAAAGCTCCTTCTAGCTCGATCCAACTCAATCTGGAATCGTAGCTTGCACACTGGACTGGGAACCCTCGCTATCAACAATTTTCTTGTTAACTATAGAATACATAAACATATTCGCAAGAGTGAGCTAACTAGCTCAGAAAGTCATAATAACAATAACTGAGGTTAAACACTGATCAATTGAGATGATTCAGAGGAATCAAGTTTCTTGTCAAACAATTATTAAAATTGGATATTTATTTTAAATTTTAAAACCAAGGTTAGGCTGCTGATCAGTCACGTACTAACCCCAAGCAAGGCATACGTCTATGCTCTATAAACTGGATCCAAGGCACACATTGGCCTAATTCGACCACGAATCTGGTCTGACCACGAATCTGGTCCACATAAAGAAAACTATCCAATGCTAAAACAATTCAATATGATAAACATTGCAATTCAATAAAACAGACTCAACATTGATAAAATATTTGTTTTAGAGCAAAATGCAATTTATAAGTATCACCTGAAAGGAATATGTCCTAAGTCCAATCATGAATTAGGATTTAGGAATAACTTCCTGTGTAATCTGTTTTGATTTCATTGATATTAATAAAAGACTTGTTTTGTTTTTATTACGGGCTCTATCTATTTAAGTGTTTAAATAAGATATACCATAGTTTAGAGTAAAGCTTTTTATGGATTATGAAGATATCATAATAGTGAGACCTAAAAGATGATAACCCTAAACTTAAATAGTTCCTGGTCATAGGATTACTAACTGGTAATTAATATTCCGCAAAGATCGGTACATACTATGCTTGCTTCATTATGAAGGATGTCTGTCCTCATAGACATTTGTGTGGTGACACTATAGCTAGTATGTAGGTGCTTATTATAGAATAAGTTCACTGAACTTGACTCGCCCAGCTGAACAACTGATGGAGTTCACTCACGTGTCAGCAGTTGTTCATATAGTGATAGTTGTACAAGTATCCTTAGGCTTGAGGTCATCGTAGTCATCTTGTGTACACTGAACTATGCTTTGGTTTAGTTCTTAGTCTCCAGGGACAATTATTAGGGCTCTACTGGGTATAGGAATTTGTACACGAAGATAGTGTATGATCAATATAGGATCTACCCCTTCCAGTGAAGGAAGCGAATGTTCAAGGCTGATCCACTTATGCTAGTTCAGGAATCTCTGGCCAGAGTGAATGAAATTAGAAAGGAGTTTCTAATTTGCATAGAACTATGCATAGTAAATGGTAAGCAAGTGATTAAATTAGATAGGCTTGACACGAGATCCATGCCTTGTATTTAATCGGGACATTATAGGGTAGAAGGAGTTTATTGTACGGTAACTATTCACTGAATAGGTTCTTGGTATTCTAAGCAGTGAATTCATATTATCCGGATAATCGCGATATGCTGAGAAGTATCCCTCACGATGTAGAATAAATGTGATTAATTAATTAATCATATTTAATAAATTAGAGAATTTATATAAATAATGATAAAATAGTTTTATTATTATCGATTTCTACTACCGGCTTAATATTGAACCTACAGGGTCACACCATAAAAAGAGAATGATTTTATGGTGGAGGAATTAATTAATAATGGCTAATAATTATTTATTTGTGAAATAAATAATTAATTGGCAAATTTAATAATTGATTAAATGAGATTTAATTGATTATAAATTAATTAAGAAAAGTTCTTAATATTATTAATTAAGAATTTAATTTTTGGAAATTAAATCAAGAGAGAGTATCATTTCTAAAGTGTTTAGAAAAATGATTAATAATTAAAAGGTGTTTTAATTATTAATGAGAATAATAAATGTGATAATAATAATATTATTTATGGGAAAATTTCAGCTGAAAATTTTGCCTATAAATATACTATTATAGACCCTATTTTTATTCGAACCCAAGAACCCAAAAACCCAAAAGTTTTAGAAAACAAATTCTCTCCACCTCCTCCTCCTCCTCCTTAACGTCCTTTTCTTGGTGGATACCGGTGGAGTGCTTCACGTTTGAGGAGCAGCTGCTAAGGATCTCCGAATGTTTCTTTTGGATCGCATATTAAAGGTTAGTAATCGATCCTTACGTTTTTACCACGATTTATATGCTTTTATTTGGATTTTGTATGTGTAAAAGTGTTTTACCATGCCTCCGCTGCGTTTAAAATCCAACATCACCAGGGTATATCAAGGTATGTGTGAAGAATGGCTTCCATCCTGTAAAAGAATCAGGTAATAGATGAACAATGGTTTAATGGCCGTACAAGGTTTAGTTCTTTTGAAGTAACAAGGTGTTGTAGAATATATAAGTCTCTGTATGTTCAAGAAATTCTGCTCCAGTGTTTGGTGTATGATGTATATTTATTTGTGGAGTAGTATCATATTTGTATGGTTTAGTATCCGGGTATTCATCAATCAATGGTTTACAAGGAATAAGGCTTACGACTCAAGGATCAAATGATGTGATCAGGGTTTAGAGTTGAATGATTTAATGCACGTACAATATAAAATAGAACTATTTTGAACATTAGCAACAAGTCACGAGAAAGGTCATAAATACTTGTAATATATCTCGAGAAAGGTTCAGAAATACTTGCCTTATCATAGATGATTTCCAACATTACTTGCATTCGTCTAACAGTTCTACTCAACAACCACTTTCCTTCTTTTTCTATGCCTCGCTTCTATTGACTGATCACTTGCTTTCCTTTTTTACATCTCATTTCCTCTGTTATCCATCACAAGTATCTATCAATACTCAATCTCATATTATTCTAATTATCACGTAGACGTCATACGTTTTTATCTACCCTTCGTTTCACCCAAATCCGACGTACAGATTGAAAGTTATGACGATAACCTTCAAGCAATGAATATATAGGCTTATCATAAAATAATCTGATACACGTAGTACATAGCACGCAAGGTACTCGATAAAAATAATTTTCAAAGAAAGTTCGGGGCAAAAAGATTTTTTCTGGTATTTAATACGAGTTTTTGGACATTTTTCAGAATTAAAACGGATCAATGAATTATTTATAAGCAGTTTAAAAGGGTCGGGATACCCGAATCTGCCTCTAAAATAATTTAATAATAATTATATAGCCTTGAAAACAATTTAAAATAATATTTTAAAACTCGAAATTATTTTTCAGAATTTTTAAATCAAAAGAAATAATTAAATATAATTAAAAAATCAATTAAAATCAATTAATAACTAATTAAATCAATTAATATTTAAATTAATTGACCAATTAAATAATTAATTATTAACTAAAATTAATTAATTAAATAATTCATATTTATTTTTGAAGTAAAAATAAATTTCAGAATTAAAAATATTGATTTTTGGAATTTTAAATAATTAAAAATAAATTTCTGAAATTTAAATAAATAGAAAATATGATTTTTAAATATTTTTCAAACAGGAATCCTCTTTTTGAAATTTTTTGAAACTGTAGGGACTCAACTTCATCGTTCTTAAAACCTCAGGCACCAAATTGCAAATTGTACAGGGTTCACCGTCGATTCGCCGGAGCTTCGCCGGAGATGGCGATTCCATTACCGTTTGACCACCCCAAGCTTCATAATTAAACTACTAACTAACAGGAACACAACCATGCAATTGAAATAAACAAATAACCCCTGAGTTGGCCGGAATAACTCGAAGAAAATTCTCCGCACGGCGAGTTCTTTTTTTTTTCCGGCCAGCTCGATTCCGGTATCGCCTGTACCTGAAACCACCACCAATCGATTCCTCTTTTCAAGCTCTACACGTTGGTATCAAGCAATCATACTAATAACCCTTAGATAAAAAACCCCCAATTTCAATTGAAAACATTCATATGGGTTATAAACCATAATTTCAAAATTTGAAAATCAAACACAGATTTGGACATGTTATTGAACTCCAAATTCAACATATGATATACCAAATTGATCAGAATCAAATTATCCATAACATTCAATCATCAAATCATACAAACAACATCAAAATCAAAAATTCATAATTAAGCCCAAAATAATTCGAAATTAAATAAAATTATTGAAAAATACCAGATGATTTTGCAGTAGCAAGGTTTACAGATTCTGAAAGTACTCTCCAAGACCTTCGTTTTGGTTACTTGAACTCCAAAATCCGAGATCAATAACACCTTCAATCTTAAGTTTGATTCTCAAGAACACTATGAATATTATGATTTTTCTCTGAAATTATATTTTTTACTGTTTGCAAATGATTATCTGTAAAAAATAAGATACTATATTGATTATTTATATTTACACAATATTGTTACCCCGTTGGATCATATCGGATATAAAAATAGAATACTTAATCATTAAGTATTAACAAAACTGATCCAATTCGGTACCGGTTTTAGGATAATTATCAAAACCAGGCTTTTTGTAACTACAGACTTGGTCTCAACGCTTTGGTTACACGAATTATGAGAATATAATATAATAGTTCAATCAAAAGATCCTGTTTCTCGAAAATATGGGTTTTATTGATTTACCGAAACGAATATTGTATCAAAAATTTTACGCCAGGACCCGCACGGGTAAAACCGTACTCCGGATCAAAAAAGTCAAAACATCAAAAATGCTTGGAATACTCAAATTAGGTTAGAAAGGAGTTTTTCCGAGACCTCCGGGTTGTAAAAACGTAAAAACGGTTAAAGTCGGTCGATTCCTGATAATACAAAATAATTTATAAATATTCGGGAAAATAATTTATTAAATCCATAAATCATTTATAAAATCATATAACAACATAAAAATTAATATGAAAATATCAAAATTGTCTATACTTTATATTGGAAACATAAAAGTTAAAATACTCAAATTTTACCACATTTAAACATCCAAACACAATTACCAATTTACAGACAATTCACCAAAATTCACATAATAATCATATAATTTTTATTTATTGAAAAAAATAATACACGCCATATCCTGGATATTACAAGTATCCTACGCATGATTTGGAATTAGAAGTAATTTTATTTGCTCTTAAGATTTGAAGATGCTATTTATACAGATAAAAGTGTGAGATTTATATGGATCACAAGAGCTTAAAGTATATCTTTACACATAAAGAGTTGAACATGAGGCAAAGGAGATGGTTGGAGTTAATTAAATATTACGACTGTACGATAAGTTATCATCCCGGAAGGAAAGATTGAATGTGTTAACGTCGTTCGAATAGTTGATAACGTCATTCGAATAGTTGATCCGGGAATTTGAAAAGTTGGAAATAGAGGTACAAGTTCCAAAACTTGTAAATGAAGTAATATATGCAATGACATTTCAGCCAGAGGTTTTGGAAAAGATTCGATATTATCAAGAGCAAGAGCAAGTGATAAACCACGAGAAGGATAAATTGAAAGGAGAAGAGGTTAGAGCTCAAAAGGATGAGAAAGGAATATACCGCATTGGCTCACGTATTTGGATTCCTAATGTAGTGGAATTAAAGCACGAGATTCTTCCGGAAGCCCATAACTCGAGGTTTTCGATTCACCCTGGAAGTACGAAAATGTACAAGGATTTAAAAGAGAATTATTGATGGCCGAACATGAAAAAGGAAATCGCGGAATGGATAAGTAAATGCTATACGTGTAAAGAGTAAAAGCGGAACATCATCGACCGAGTGGATTGCTTCAGCCACTAGACATACCCGAATAGAAATGGGAGCATATCACGGTGGACTTCGTGGTAGGATTGCCAAAGACTAAGTCTAATCATGATGCAATTTGGGTAATAGTCGATCGGCTGACAAAGTCAGCGCATTTCTTACCTATCAAAGAAAGATTATCATTGGAAAAGTTGGTCAAAATGTACACGGATGAAATCGTAATGCGTCATGGACTACCAGTGTCTATCGTATCCGATAGAGATTCAAGATTTAACTCAAGGTTTAGGGGACAATTTCTTGATCATTTGGGAACTAAGTTAAAAATGAGTACGGCGTATCATCCGCAGACTGATGGACAAAGCGAAAGGACTATTCAAACAATCGAGGATATGCTGAGAACCTGTGCGTTGGATTTCAAAGGAAATTGGGACGATCATTTGCCATTGATTGAATTTTTCTACAATAATAGCTACCACGCAAGTACTGGCATGCCGCCTTATGAGGCATTTTATGGAAGGGAATGTAGATCTCCTACGTATTGGGAAGAGGTTGGCGAGCATAAGTTAATTGATCCAGAACTAGTCCAACAAATGAAAGAGAAAAGAAAAAGTGGAAGTGATTCGTAAAGAGTTAATAGCTGCTCAAGATCGACAAAGAAAGTATGCAGACCAGAATCGAAAGGATGTGCTATTCGAACCCGGAGATGAAGTGTTGTTAAAGACATCTCCATGGAAAGGTCTTTCTAGATTTAGAAAGAAACGAAAGCTAAGTCCCGGATATATTGGGCCATTCGAAGTATTAAAGCAAGTTGGAAAAGTGGCATACGAGTTAGCGTTACCTCCGTAAATGTAACATCTTCATAACGTGTTTCACGTCTCTCTTTTAAATAAGTATAATGCGGATGCTAGTCATGTGATCAAACTAGAACCAGTGGAAATTTAGCAAGATCTATCTTATGTGGAACAACCCGTGTGAATCCTAGATCGAAAAGAGATTGCGCTTAGAAATAAAGTGGTGCATCTAGTTAGAGTTTTGTGGAGAAATCCTAAGATAGAGGAATCAATTTGGGAATTAGAAAGTGAAATGTGAGAAAAGTATCCCCATATATTTGTTTAGACTAGATTTTGAGGACATAATCATTTTAAGGGGTTAGATTGTAGCGACTGGGAATTTCACGATGTAATTAAATGAATAAAGTTTAGTTTTGTGCTATAATTATGGTTTATGTGGATTTATGTAAATAAATAAAAGGTTAAATAATTTTTTGGTTAATTGTCATTGTTGTATAATAGTAACTGGGAACATAAAGTAACTCGTTCCAGTTTGATAAGTCAGCTAAGAGATTAAGCTACATCGTCGGGCCGTCAAGTTGAACGGAACCCGTATTAAAAAGAATTTATAAGGATTTATTGGCCCTTAAATATTTTTATAAAATTATAAAAATATGATCAAGGTGCGAGATTTATTTTATTGACTTTAAAATAGTCCAAGGGACGTTTTACAAATAAAACTTGGATTTATATCGATGTTTTGATGTTTTAAAATTATTTTATGGAGTTATTTATATCATTTGGGATAGATTTGTAAAATCCATAATAAATAATCTATTCGCTTGAAAATTTATTTAAAATATGAGTGAAGAGCTAGATTTACGTTTTATTTTATAAAAATAAAAAAATTCTAGTTTTTTGCGAATGGTGTGGAGATAAATTTCATTATTTTAATTATTGTTGTAAGTCAAAAATAGAAAAAGGGGAAAGGGGATTTTTCTAATTACCAAATTACCCTTAAAAATTGTTATATATACTCCCTCTCCTCTCTCCCTTTCTTTCTTTTCTTCACCGTCTCTCTTCTCTCTCTCTCAGTAATCTCTCTCCCTCGCACACTCTCTCCAAGTCCTTCATTAAACTCCATTTTAGTTCGGGAATTGAGCTCCCTATATATCATATCTATATATACATGTTTGCATGTGTGTGTGTGTGTCGGTGTTCGATTGGAGAAGAAGCTCTCGGTTCTTGTTTTAATTCGGTTTTTGGTTGAATCCTTGCAGAAAAACGATGTTGATTGTTTGCATGTCAATTTGTTGTGAGTTTTTCTCGATAAATCGGCAAGGTTTCGAGTTGGTGGATGAGTTTTGGCAACCCCTAACACTTGCCGCCATAGGTGATGAACTCCGGTGAGTCGATGGTGAGCTATGATGCTTTGACTAAGCTCTAATAATTCAAAAACATGGTTTCGAGTGTTGCATTTTAACACCCACAAATCCGGGTTCGGGGATCTGGGTTGTCACGAGTTCCATTTCCCTTAACAACACTTAATCTAAATAAACAACCAATTACTGCGTACGGTGAACCCACAATATACACACACACCACAAGTTATAGTCTCAGAGATGTATACCAAAATAACACAAGTCATTTTATTTCACAATTATAAGTCATTACACCTCAAAAGGTGTTCTAAATAAATTTACATATTCCTTGCCATTATTACAATTCATAATATACATAAGTCTGGTATATCAATAGTTAAAAACCTAGCCTATTGGTAGTTCCTACCTCGGCTACAGCGGTACCAACACCTACAGGAAACTGCAGAATGTTTCCTATCCGCTTGCGAATTAGGCTTGGTCCTATTCATCTTGTCTATCTATTGTTGTGTGATGAAAGAAGAAAGCAAGGGTGAGCAACAAGCTCACCGAAATAATATGTATAATAATTAACAATATATGAGCATCTTTATAGTACTTAAAAAAGTCTTGGTCAAGTAGAAATTAACCAAGTTTGATATCTTAATGCAACGAAGTTATAAGACACTCCAATATACTTATATCTTTTCCAAATACTAGCTGAACTACCACCTTTCAAGATATAAATAGTTCATCCCATAGATGAAGGTACAAGAAAAAAACTTGTATAGAATCAATCTTTGAAATATCATCAAAATGAAATAAATTTACGAGATACTTCATTTGGTGAAAACATCATTTTGAAAACTCGACCCTGCCAACACTCAACAATCGCCCAACCGTAGCCTTTTTATCGAATTGCTCTGGGTAGTGTTGTAGACATATCCAACAGGATGATGAACTCAATACGGGAGTTTACCGCGCCAGGAAGACCACTCACGATGATCAGTCACAGTAGTGCAACCCCACAATTTTTTATATTTAGAGGAGAACAGTCAGATTTACTTGTCGACCGAACGCTGGACTCCTAAGGAATGGACCGTCTTAGCGGTACTTTCGGGCCATTTGGGCCAATAAATAAGGCTGGGCCGGCGCCACTCGACTACTTACACTACTCCTAGTTCAAATAAAATCCATGACTCTGAAACGTAAAGCTCGTCTCCCCTTTCCCCAAGTAGGAACTTGTTGATACGACTCTACCAAGAAGTCGCATCTAGTTGCAAAGAAAAACTCACCGATATTTCCCAGGCGATGCCTGCTGATAGATTAACTTATTACAAGAATTTTACTTCCCGAATGTTGGGTAAGTAATCAAAAACTCTATTATCAAAACAGCAACCTTGTTGCGAATATACAGATACATCATGGAGCCGGATCCCTCAGATTTTTGAGCGAGTATTTAAATCCCCTTCGAAAGAAAGATCTTAAATTTGAAAATGAATTTTGGGATCCGCTCTAACTTTCAAAAATAGTTTTGATAAAGTTTAAAAATAATCTCTGGAAATATTTAAAGTAAGAATGATTTAATAGTATCAATCATTTTTCCGAATACTTGGTGAATATTGAAACACTATTCTTTAAGAAAATAAAGAATATTATTTAATAAAATAAGCGGAGTCATAAGTCCTCGAATGAATATTCAAACTAATATTCATTAATATAAAATAAGCGGAGTCATAAGTCCTCGAATGAATATTCAGACTAATATTCATTAAATAAAATAAGCGGAGTCATAAGTCCTCGAATGAATATTCAGACTAATATTCATTTATAATATAAAACTATCGAATAAACCTTATTCGATTAATAGTTTTAAAAACTATTAATATATAATATACTCGGGAACATCGCCTCCCGGTTGAGAAAAATGTTCAACTCTGGGTCTCCTATACTAAGGGTATACGCAAGTACTGCTTATCTCTAGCATATGTATTATGCAGTTTATAATCAATTGAATCAACAGTGAGATATCAAGATTACGAAATAGGCATGCATATATATATATATATCATATCAACATGCTCCAATATATCGCAAGACTTGCTAATAACAACCACGCACTTATCACAAGATAATGCACAAACAAATATATACATCACAACAACAGTATAACGGGTAGAAAACTATCCTGAGCATTCCGGGGTAGACTTAAGCTTATAGTGGGTCCGGTAACCTATGAACAACAACATAAGCCGGAATTAGACCATGGTCGCTAAATAAACTAGTCAAAACTCCCTCATACCCTAACGGTCGCTTATGATCGCTTATACCCTTAATGATTTGCGTTAATCGCTCGCGTACCCTCGGCTCCACTAATTTTAAAAATTAACCGTTACGAATTTTAAGGTGAATCTTTCGCGAATACTCTACCAACTGACCAATTAATATTACATAATTGTTTCGTACATCAATGAGTCCTTTAAGGACCTTAATCAAGGTTTCAAAGTTAAGCGAGAGGTAATGGTTCGCTCGCGAAATGCCGTTACTTAAAACGGTCGTTTCTCCTAAACTGTACATCGGATCTAAGCGAACCACCTACCAAAACGAAGCTTACAACACGATCTAGCTAAGCATGCAAAGTTAGAGATTGGTCAGTGAGCTTTCTGTCCCGAACACTAAGTACAAGAAGTTGAATGAAAACGGTCATTACGACGGCAATGTTTACGCGATTACCAATGTTTATACCACTCCAAGTAATCACCAACCAACTCATAACCATCATACAACAAAGATTCACCTAAACCATACCACATCAGTCCATGACCTCAAGTTTTCCAACTTATTCAACCACAAACATGAACTACTAACTATATCTTAAGATTCATTAACCAAATCACTCCAAATTCAATCAAACTACTAATAATCAAATATCATGCTTCTCATTTACAAAACCAACCATCAAACTCTCTAATAATCAAAGTAAAGGCTAGGGTTTGAAGTTTATACCTTCCTTGGTGGGTGATAAGTTGCTAGAAAGCATTAGGGAGCCTTGAGCTAACCTCCTACAAGCTTGATCTTTTCAAAGAAATCAAGAACACAAAAATAATTTCAAGAAAGTACTATTCACCATCTCCTTCCATAATTTATTGGGAGAGATTTACAAGGAATTAAAAGCTTAAACTCCTAGGATATACTTATCTAATCATAGGGAAGTTTACATAATTACCTTGGATTTGTTTATGGAGTGGAGCTTGGAGTTGCAAAAAATTTTCCTTGAAGAACAAAAGGGGCCAAGAGCTTTTGGAGGAAGAAGGAAGTGAAAATGCTTCTTCGATCCTTGCTTGGTTGACTTTGTGTGTTGCTTTATTTGCTTGGTTAAATTAAACCTTGATTTAATTGACCAAGGTTCCAATACTTGGCCATAAATCAATCTTAGCTAAATATCTTTTAACCATGCTTGCATCATCAAGCCTATGTCATCCTTTTTAACACCTGTCTCCTCCTTGTGGTGTGATGACATCACCATCCACTAACCTCTTTGATTATAGTTTAATTACTTGGCTAATGACCGCTTATCTGTTTTACGGTTCGTTTAACTTTCGTTCTCGTTATCCGTTTGAGGGATTATATCCGGGATCTCATTATTTGAGCTTCCCTAAATCTTTCCTAATAATTTATAATCCTTTAATGATCCTCTCTTATAATCCTTAAATAAAAATCCTTTTAATTATGTTACCTTATACTCAATTTTTTCAGAATCTGGTGGATTTTTGGGAAAAATCAAAGTGTCCGAATTCGAATTCTAACGACCTTTATATACATTCATTTACTTTATTGAATACTAATACGATACTATAATTTCCATAACAGTACTCCTATATACCGTGGTCTAATAATTTTTCTTAATCAGCGTAGTCAGCAAAAGTTATTATTCATCAGGGTTTCAAAAATTTCCAAAAATTGGGGTTATTACAGTCTCCCCTCCTTAAAAAGATTCCGTCTCAGAATCAGATAAAAAATGGTTGGGGATACTTTTCTAGCATTGCACTTTCGAAATCTCAAGTCAATTTTCCCACATTGTGGTTCCACCACCAAACTCTGACTAGTTTAATAACCATCTTCCTAAGCACTTGTTCCTTTTTTTCGATTCATAAACCTCACTGGTTGCTCCACATAGGTTAAGTCTGGTCGGAGGTTTACGTGTCCATATTCCCCTATGTGTCTCGCCTATGGATCACACTTCCTTAATATTGATACTTCGAACTCATTGCGAACTTGTTGCAGGTTTGGGGGTAGGGCTAGTTCATTTGATAACTTCCCAATACGGCTTAATATATCCAAGGGTCCAACAAATCGTGGGCCTAGCTTTCCTTTCTTTCCGAACCTCATTCATCCTTTCCGAGGGAATACCTATAACAGCACTAGGTCCCCTACTTCATACTCTTTGTCCTTTCATGTCAAATCAGCATACTTCTTATGTCTATCTTGGGCTACTACCAGTCGTCCTCTAATTAGATCTATTATATCCTTGGTTCTTTGGACCACTGCTGGACCGAGCATCTTGCGCTCTACAACTTCATCCTAACATAAGGGAGATCGACATTATTTTCCCTCAAGGATCTCATAAGGCGACATCTGGATACTGACATATGATATATTATCGTAAGAAAACTCAATCCGTGTTAAGTGATCATTCCAAATTCTTTTAAATCTATTGCACAGACTCTCATCATAGCTTATAGTGTTATAGCTTTTGCTTCTCAATACCCACTCTCTTCTAGTTCGTAATCATTACTATCTTCCGTACCTAATATTATATTGGTTACACTTTTGCTTGTTAGCGTTCTATAACCTTTTAATAACCGCGTCAACCTTAGTATTACGAATGCGTTAGATTCGGAATACCACTGTACTGATACCACTTCATCTCTAGCTGCTTCCATCTTCGAAAGCTTGGTCCTTCATATAGAAGTAAAAGAATTTATTGAGAGTTCACTATGATCATGAACACTTGTTATATCGCATAGTTAGTATAGAAGGTGGCCAGCCTTTAGTACTTGACAAGCGATTAAACAACATGTGGTATCCTACTAGGCTTCTATCATACAGATAGATAGTCATTCGGTAATACCCCCTTCTGGAAGGGTTGTTCTTCTCAGTTTACACGAAATGAAAAGGAGAGGAAAAAAGAACGAATTTAAGAGCATTATATAAAAAAAATACTGCCATAAAATATCTGGCTTGGAATCTACCTCTGAACTATAGAGGTTTATCAAAGGAGAATGAAACATATGTACATATATCAACATCAAGTATTATCGCATCGCAATTCACGTGCCTGAATATTTACTATTCCGTCCATCGTTCTATGGACCCATGCTCTTGCTCGTGCTTTTAAACAATCACCTTTGAAACTCCCTCGACATTGAAAATCGAATATGGGATTTCATTCTAGACATCATCGTTACTGTAATTCTACGCTTGCATCACAACCTTCCACGTATAGTAATACGACTCTCTGTCAATAAGAAGGAATAAATATTGAATAGGTAGATAATCCACTAGTTAGCCTATAAATGATAACTTATACGTCAACACGACCCGATTAGTGGTACTCAATCTCAACATCCATACAATACAAAACTCACGGTTGTTATCGTCTCATTAATCAAGGAATCGTTGATTCATTACTATAGTCCAGCGCTGACCTACTGTAGTCATTCGTTTTCCTTGGAATCTTAATAGCTAATCATACGGAGTCCATACCTGTCATACCAATATCTTCTAGAGAGGCAACATAATCACCATTTCATGATTCAAGAAGAACACTCCTGAGCTTGGCGTACATATGACATGAAGCAGATAAAATTACAGAAGAGTTTCAATCAAAGAAATGATAGCAGGTTAACACCATTATTAAACATATGTCTTTATTAGAAGACATGAAGCTCAAAGGTTTATTTAGTCCTTTTGTAACATGGTCCCGGCTTATCTCAAGATAGGACCTTCTAAGATAGGTAGCCCTCTCACGGCGATTAACATGAATTAAATATTTACCAAACTACTATTATGGTTGAGTATCGCACAATCATCAGAAGGAATGTCAATCTTTCACACCATAATACAACCTTCACGGCTTTAACCATCATCACTGTATTCCTCTGGCACGAGCGCCTATAATTGCTCTCTTACACTTAGAGTGTCAACCACCTCATTGGCCTTTCCTGATAGTAATAGTTCCTTATAATCAATGTCATTTTAACCACCTTTAACTAAGTTTTCTACCTCATTTCAAATCACTGCTTATGTGAAAATGCTTTTCTTAAGTCCCGGTGAGAAAAAAAATCACCATTTTTCCATAAGTTATTGCCTCGGTCTTTAGAGCTTAACATTGTCACGACTGACTCTTGATCATACTTAGGACATCTCTTATCTTGTGTCCTTCTTGTTTTCACCAATCTCGACCGTCATTGGGCCGGCCTATACTTTCTTATGGTTTAACACGTGCCCACCTGGCATTATTATAACTACGTCATATTTCCTTTATCAAAATTTCTATTCTTGAGAACTTTGAATATTACCTTTCTCCTTGTAAAACCTCTAAGGTTATCCTTAAATTCTTCATCCGGTACTCCCTAGGTACATGGGATATCAAGATACCATTTACTAATACTAGAACCATTGTCTATATAGTTCTGAAAACTTTCTCCACTGATCTTTAAAGGTTGTTGTTTCCTTAATCCTTCATTCCGTATTACCCAAACTCACAATGTCCCTAATAAGGGTGAAATGGCAACCTTTATACATTCCCCCATGGTTCATCTCAAGTTATCGAGGTCCCATCCTTAATTCCACTTTTTAAAAAGGTACTTGCATCCTTTCATAGATAAATCAAGTCATATATCCCTTATAAGGGTATCTTATTAAATCATTCTCACCTCGATAGTCTATGCCTAATTTCACAATAACATCCTTATTTAAAAAGAGGCCATTGCATATGGCCTCCAAAAGATAACAACGGTTATCCTCTTTTCTTGCTCAATTTGGTAATGATAGCAGGGATATTCTGGAAGATATTGGTCATATTCAACGTGAACTTTTTAGTTCTAATTACTCATTTACCTCTATTAGTTATCTTAACAGTCATCTCAATGTTGGGATATCTTTTATACCTGGTGTCTTCTTTTTGGGTATCAAGTCACTGGTGTTACATACACCGCATATTCTTGAAGGTCACTTCCTTCATCCAATTTCCTAATTTCTTACTTTCCTGTCTCCTCAGTCCATCCGTGTTTTCTTATTAGCCCATCAATCTATCTCAAAGTGTCTTCGAATACTCCCAACTTAAAGGGGATAATATATATATATCATTTATGCCTTCAACCATCAACTTTAACTCATGGTGAATCACCCTCATCCTGATGATCACATACTTTTCTATTTCTATTACTACGAGTCTT
This sequence comes from Apium graveolens, assembly GCF_009905375.1. NCBI lineage: Eukaryota > Viridiplantae > Streptophyta > Magnoliopsida > Apiales > Apiaceae > Apium > Apium graveolens. The sequence continues at coordinate 102,085,303 of NC_133649.1, forward strand.
TAGGGTTTCCTCATACCCAACTCCCTTATCATTCCTCAAACTCTATTGTCTTATATTCCTTTCCACTTCAGTTTCTTTTTATTTTCCTTTCTAGTACAATCATTTCATGAACCCACTAATCATTGACTTCAAACATCACGTCGTTCTGAGATTCGTGTCCTCAGGACAAATCTTGACAACTTTTACAACTTAGATTCATAATTCATAATACTAGTCCGCCTTTGTTCTGGCTTTAAAGCTTTTACACTATCTCTATAACCTTGGGAAGTACTTTCCCAAAAGCAATTGACTGAACTTTAATCAGTTTATTATAACCTCTGGCGCCGTGTCTTTCTTGGCCTTTCACCAACGGGTGGCCTCTCTCTTAGGAAGGTAAGTGAGAAAAATAGTCTTTTGCACTTTGTCAATCATTTAGAATCTGAAATGATTCCTATATTTCCTTTAGCCAGGCTCTCGCCTCGATCGGGTCAGATTGTTCCTTGGAACTCTGAGAGCTTAGTGACTTAAAAGTTCTAAAAGAATTTCCCACCGCACTGTTTGCTCAGGGTGGTGGTTGGGGGTAAAAGTATAAGTTTTGTTTAGACAGGGCCATGAATTTCCCCATAGGAGTACTGTCCTGGTTCTCCCTAACTTGCTCAACTTCCATTTTCTCAGTATGAAATGTTTCATCCTTCTCCCATAATTGGGGTTATCTTATACATTAAAATCATTATTTTCCACTTCATTATGTTATGGGTTCTTTCTTTCTTAATGGCGACCTCCCTGACTATCATATTCAGGGTTGCCCTAAATCTTATTCCTCAAACCATGGCTTTCATCTAAGATCCCGTCCTTAAGCTTTTGAACATTTGGAACCCCAAATTCTGTAGGAATACCTCAGTATTCCCTTATCATCTTTCCCGGTATTAATCTCTTCTACAGTCATTGGCTTTCTGCCTTCATTCATCACTTTTTCTTGGCACCATATGATCTTTTCCAATAATTCAGACTGCATTACAATCTAAAACAGCTTTTTAGTACCGGCTCCGGTTACCTTCACTTCTATTTCCATTTTCTCAAAATCTCTTATCAACTCTCCCAAAGACATTATCATCTTGAGTCTCTCCTTTCTACTAAGGGTGTTGGCCACCATATTGGCTTTCCCTGGATGATAAAGAATCTCATAATCTTAATCCTTTATTAGCTCAAATTACCTCCTCTGGCGCATGTTAAGATCTTTCTGCATGAAAATATACTTGAGCTCTTATGGTTTGTGTAAGTCTCATACTTCTATCTATACAAGCAGTGCCTCCAATTTTAGGGCAAAACTATTGTCGTGAGCCCAAGATCATGGGTGGGATATCGAATTTCATATTCTCTTAATTGTATTGACGTGTACGCGATTACCTTGCCGTGCTGTATAAGTATACACCCTAATTCCATGTGCGAAGCGTCACTACAAATCACAAAATCTCCTTATTCCATTTGGCAATGCCAACATAGGGGCCGTCACCAATCTTTGCTTCTGTTCTTGAAAGCTGTTCTCGCATTTCTCTGTCCATTCAAACTTCTCAGTCTTATGAGTAAGCCGCGTTAAAGGGGCTGCTATCTTTGCAAACTTAAACGAACCTAGGGTAATACCGGCCAATCCTACCTCTGGTAGTCGCCCTGACCACGATCCTCAATTCCTCAACGGTCATTTCTTCATTCTTGTCAGGATCCTCCAAGGGATCGACCTCAGCAACAATCCCTTCTAGGACAACATCCCCAACCGCTACATCCTCAATATAAACATCATTCGGTCCCTTGTTAGGGTACTCCATCAAATCCACGATCTGATCTCCAATATGTAATAAAACAACACCATGTTGTTGCTTGTCAACCTCAGGGTTCGGTGCCCCGCTACCTTATACGATAATGAACTATGTTGCTATCATGCCATTTATAATGGTTCCCATAAGGGTTTTAACTGTCAGTACTACGTTAGGTAGTCCGACTATGAACTTGGCAAGAGTTCTTATTATCTTAGTGAACTCATCATTTTAACGACGCATCATCTCTGATGTTTATAACACTTGGCCCTGATACCAATTCTGTAACACCCCCAAATCCGGGGTCGGGGATCTAGGTTGTCACGACTTCCATTTCCCTTAGCAACACATAATCTAAATAAACAACCAATTACTGCGTACTGTGACCCCACAATATACACACACACCATAAATTATAGTCTCAGAGATGAATACCAAAATAACACAAGTCATTTTATTCCATAATTATAAGTCATTACACCTCAAACGGTGTTTCTGAATAAATTTACATATTCCTTGCCATTATTACAATTCATAATATACATAAGTCTGACACATCAACAGTTGAAAACCTAGCCTATTGGTAGTTCCTACCTCGGCTACAGCGGCATCAACGCCTACAGGAAATTGCGGAACGTTTCCTATCCGCTTGTGAATTGGGAGCTTGGTCCTGTTCATCTTGTCTATCTGTTGTTGTGTGATGAAAGAAGAAAGAAAGGGTGAGCAACAAGCCCATCGAAATAATATGTATAATAATTAACAATATATGAGCATCTTCATAGTACTCATGAAAGTTTTGGTCAAGCAGAAATGAACCAAGTTTGATATCTTAATGCAACGAAGTCGCACAATATTCAGTATATATATATACTTCTCAAAATCTTTGAAATCCTATGACATGCATAATATACACAGAGTTCCAGTTTATAACTGTATAAAAATATCGTTGTAAGGTGATCTCATATATCTAACCTTTTCTCAACATTTTTCTGAAAATGTTTGTCGTGCATAAGAGAATCATTAACTAGATATAAGTTGAAAAGATGAAGTTACAAGACAGTCCAATATACTTATATCTTTTCCGAATACTACTTGAACTACCACCGTTCAAGGTGTAAATATTTCATCCCATAGATGAAGCTACAAGACAAAACTTGTATAAAATCAATCTTTGAAATATCATCAAAATGAAGTTACGAGATACTTCATTTGGTGAAAACATCATTTTGAAAACTCGACCCTGCCAACACTCAAAAATCGCCCAACCGTAGCCTTTCTATCGAAGTGCTCTGGGTAGTGTTGCAGAAATATCCAACTGGATGATGAACTCATTACGGGAGTTTGCCGCACCAGGATGACCACTCACGATGATCCGTCGCAGTAGTGCAACCCCACAACTTTCTACATGTAGAGGAGAACAGTCGGATTTACTTGTCGACCGAACGCTGGACTCCTAAGGAATGTACCGTCTTAGCGGAACTTCTGGGCCACTTGGGCCAATAAATAAGGCTGGGCCGGCGCCACTTGACCACTTACGCCACTCCTAGTTCAGATAAAATTCGTGACTCTGAAACGTAAAGCTCGTCTCCCCTTTCCCCAAGTAGGAACTTGTTGATACGACTCTACCAAGAAGTCGCATCTAGTTGGAAAGAAAAACTCACCGATATTTCCCAGGCGATGCCTGTTAATGGATTAACTTATTCCAAGAATTTTACTTCCCGAATGTTGGGTAAGTAATCAAAAACTCTTTTATCCAAATAGCAACCTTGTTGTGAATATACAAATACATCACGGAGCCGGATCCCTCAGATTTTTGAGCGAGTATTTAAATCCCTTTCGAAATGAAGATCTTAAATTTGAAAATGAGTTTTGGGATCCGCTCTAACTTTCAAAAATAGTTTTGATAAAGTTTGAAAATAATCTCTGGAAATATTTAAAGTAAGAATGATTTGATAGTATCAATCATTTTCCGAATACTAGGCGAATATTGAAACATAATTCTTTAAGAAAATAAAGAATATTATTTAATAAAATAAGCGGAGTCATAAGTCCTCGAATAAATATTCAAACTAATATTCATTGATATAAAATAAGCGGAGTCATAAGTCCTCGAATGAATATTCAGACTAATATTTATTAAATAAAATAAGCGGAGTCATAAGTCCTCAAATGAATATTCAGACTAATATTCATTTATAATATAAAACTATCGAATAAACCTTATTCGATTAATTGTTTTGAAAACTATTAATATATATAATATACTCGGAAACATCGCCTCGCGTTTTAGAAAAAATGTTCAACTCTGGGTCCCCTATACTAAGGGTATACGCAAGTACTGCTTATCTCTAGTATAGGTATTATGCAGTTTATAATCAATTGAATCAACAATGAGATATCAAGATTACGAAACAGGCATGCATATATATATATATATATATATCATATCAACATGCTCCAATATATCGTAAGACTTTCTAATAACAACCATGCACTTATCACAAGATAATGCACAAACAAATATATACATCACAACAACAGTATAACGGGTATAAAACTTGCCTGAGCGTTCCGGGGTAGACTTAAGCTTAGAGTGGGTCTGGTAGCCTATGAACAACAACATAAGCCGGAATTAGACCACGGTTGCTTAAGAAAATAGTCAAAACTCACTCATACCCTAACGGTCGCTTATGATTGCTTATACGCTTACCGATTTGCGTTAATCGCTCGCGTACCCTCGGCTCCACTAATTTTAATAAATTAACCGTTATAAATTTTAAGGCGACTCTTTCGCGAATACTCTACCAACTGATCAATTAATCTTACATAATTGTTTCGTACTCCAATTAGTCTTTTGAGGACCTTAATAAAGGTTTCAAAGTTAAGTGAGGGGTAATGGTTCGCTCTTGAAACGCCATTACTTAAAACGGTCATTTCTCCTAAACCGTATATCGGATCTAAGCGAACCACATACCAAAACGAAGCTTACAACATGATCTAGCTAAAAATGGCAAAGTTACAGATTAGTCAGTGAACTTTCTGTCCCGAACACTAAGTACAAGAAGTTGAATGAAAATGGGCATTACGACGGCTATGTTTATGCGATTACCAATGTTTATACCACTCCAATTAACTACCAACCAACTCATAACCATCAATATAACAAAACTTCACTTAAACCATACCACATCAGTCCATAACATCAAGGTTTTCCAACTTATTCAACCACAATCATGAACTACTAATTATATCTTAAGATTCATTAACCAAATCACTCCAAATTCAATCAAACTACTAATAATCAAAGAACATGCTTCTCATTTACAAAACCAACCATCAAACTCACTAATAATCAAAGTAAAGGCTAGGGTTTGAAGTTTATACCTTCCTTGGTGGGTGATTAGTTGCTAGGAAGCCTTAGGGAGCCTTGACCTAACCTCCTACAAGCTTGATATTTTCAAAGAAATCAAGAACACAAAATTAATTTCAAGAAAGTACTATTCCCCATCTCCTTCCATAATTTATTGGAAGAGATTTACAAGGAATTAGAAGCTTAAACTCCTAGGATATACTTATCTAATCATAGAGAAACTTACATAATTACCTTGGATTTGTTTATGGAGTGGAGCTTGGAGTTGCAAATTTTTTTCCTTGAAGAACAAAAGGGGCCGAGAGCTTTTGGAGGGAGAAGGAAGTGAAATTCTTCTTTGATCCTTACTTGGTTGACTTTGTGTGTTTCTTTATTTGCTTGGTTAAATTAAACCTTGATTTAATTGACCAAGGTTCCAATACTTGGCCATAAATCAATCTTAGCTAAATATCTTTTAACCATGCATGCATCATCAAGCCTATGTCATCCTTTTTAACACGTGTCTCCTCCTTGTGGTGTGATGACATCACCATCCACTAACCTCTTTAATTATAGTTTAATTACTTGGCTAATGATCGCTTATCTGTTTTACGGTTCGCTTAACTTTCGTTGTCGTTATTCGTTTGAGGGATCATATCCGGTACTCATTATTTGAGCTTCCCTAAATCTTTCCTAATAATTTATAATCCTTTAATGATCCTCTCTTATAATCCTTATATAAAATCCTTTTAATTATGTTACCTTATACTCAATTCTTTCGGTATCTGGTGGATTTTTGGGAAAAATTAAAGTGTCCGGATTCGAATTCTAACGACCTTTACATACACTCATTTACTTTATGGAATACTCTTACGATCTTAGAATTTCCATAACAGTACTCCTATATAGCGTGGTCTGATAATTTTTCTTAATCAGCATAGTCAACAAAAGTTACTATTTATCAGGGTTTCAAAAATTTCCAAAAATTGGAATTATTACATGCATGCTGGTTCTTTTTTTTAAAAGAATCTGAATGTTGTTCTTGGTTTTAAAATGAAATCGGTTCAAAAATGTTTGTTAAACTCAAATGATTTGATGAATATTTATAGTTTCAATTTGAATTTGGATTTGATTGTGATTTGAAGGTGTGTATGTTAAGTGGTATGAGTGCATGTCAAATTGTAGTTCGAGAATTTTTTATAAAGTTTCGGTTTTAAAGAAATAGTGTTCAAATTTTTTTTGATCAAGTACTTTTGGTTTAGATTAAGTTCGATTCTAGATTTGAACTTGCATGTTGGTTTTTGCTAGTTGTTTGTCATTTTGTTGAAAAACCCGAAGGTTACCTAGCTTTAAAAAGAAAATTTGGTTTGATCGATTGTTTAAGTCGATGTGGTATTTGGTTTAAGTCTAGGTAAGGTTTGGGGTTTAAGTTAGAAGTAAGCATGATAATGATAAATGGCTGCATATTATTTTTACTTGGTTTGGTCATATTGTTTTGGTTCGAAATTTTGATAGAAAGAAAAAGGGATAGGTTGTTTTGGTGTCGAGCTATGCGAATTAGTGATTATTTGCAAAGAGTATAAAAGTATGTATTATTATGTGTTATGTGTGATGCATGTGCTTATAAGTTAAGTTACGATTGGGGTAAACATTAGACGTTCTGAGAAATGTCGAGAGTGATCGAGTATCTAATTAGGGTTTTAAGCTGAATTGTAGATTCAGATAGCAGAGGCATTCAGGCTAGTAAAGGGAAAGAGGTCGTAGGTGGTAGGAGCTCGTATACCGTAAAGCAGGAAAGCTATTTGAGGCAAGTAACCCTGCCTTCTCTTATGAATTGATTATAGAGAGGATATTGTCAATGCCATGATAAAGTAGTGATTCTTATAACATTTGTGATAAACCTGATATTAATTTTTGAGAAACCCTGATATTGTTCCTTGTAACAACTTGTTATCAATCCCTGTTAATTCTTTATAGTAACCCTAATGATCCTAACATTTATTACCTTACCCCATTACTTTGCTATCTTTTGATATCGTGAACTTAAGAAAACCTTTATGAACCTCTTTATGTAATGTTTTGATTAACCCGGATTCTTTGATAACCCTTATACTTTGTTATGTATTGATCCTTGGAACTATTCTGATCCCGAACTATTATACCCTGTTTATCATTTGATCAAGATCTTTAGTATTGATCCTTCTTTAGTTTAATTTGTTCACTTTCCTTGAATTCTTGAATTGAACTTAAGAATGATTTTTGACTTGAATGAGTTCAAATGATTTCATATTCTTGGTAATGATATAATGAACTTAGTCAACTTTTCATACTTCCAACACAAAGGTTTTCCAAACGAATTCCTGATGGATTGGATAGAGACGTAAGAGACTAGTGTGACTAGTCCAGTCACATAAGAGGCTACCAGGGCTAGTCCAATATAAGGCCGAGACAATGCCATAGGTACCATAACGACCAGATGGAGGTCGGTACGGGCTGATCACCCGTATTATATTTTTTAGATGGATATTCCAATCAAGGGTTCCTTTATGTTTTATAAAAGAGGAAATGAATATAATATTTAAAGCAGTTTGCTTCTTTTAAATGAAATGAAATGAATGATTTGTATCTTCATAAAAGATGTGAAACTTGTGAACCCTGTCACTTTAATTAATTATTGAATCTCGAAGCTTGAATAATTGTTTCTTTCAATTGAGAACTCTTTCAGAGTCCTGCTAATGATTTGTGATGAATGTCGGTTTTCTCCCAATCTTGATCCTTGAATCTTGAAAGCCCGAAACCTTTTCACGACGTTTACCTATCCAATAATATAAAATTGCCACCAAGAGAATGAAGGTAGAATGCCTCAGATATTGATATTTTTGCTGTATTGTAGAACTGTCTATATAGTTACTTGCTGAGCTTCTTTGCTCATTTATTTTCTTTGATTTAACCATGACAGTTAAGCAAGAAGATGGTCAGACTTAGGCACACCGCTCGCAAGAGCGTTCCCGGCTGTCCCTACCGGGTTGTAGGTTTCCAGATGCCAGAGAAGGTAGTTGTTGTGTGTGTGAGAACGCGTGTTAGTTGGAAGGACCTGTATAAGCTGGTTCAGATAATTTGGGCTATCTGTCGATTCCATGTCGGAATCGAATGAATTTTAATTTAAGTAGATTTTGGGTTGTAATATATTTATTTTGGTTGATAGTTGTAATCTTGTCTCATACTTAATCCTGTGTAGATCCTGTTATTATTATCGGGGTTTATTATATCTGCTGTTATTGTCTTAGTTTAATGGTGTGTGGGTCCTCATTTCCTAACCCCGAGATTGAAGGATATTGGTATCAGAGCTACAGGATCTAGTCCCTGAGACAAGTTAGGATAAATATACTCTCATGAACAACCTATAAAATAAGATTCAAAAAGTGAGAAAATCGTTTAAGAATAAATAATACAGATTAAACGTGATATGATTCATAATTTGAAAAGATGATAGAGCGAAGTATAAGAGAGAATTTGAAAGTTAAATTATTGGATAATGTGATTTTGGGAGAACTTGGATATATATGACTTTTGTAGATCTGAAAGTTTGAATTTTGAATCGGTAAAAACAAAAGAATGAGATATATAGGTTGTTATGGGTAAAAATTTAAGGTGTATTTAATGCTACGGTTCATGAGCTACGAGGCTCGATTTGACCGCTCTTGTGCTTCGTGACTCAATCTGCCTTAACAAGATGTTTACGTAACTTGTTGTATGCCAAGGAACAAGTCAAAACGTAGTTCTGATTTGTGGGGTGAGACCCCTTATATAGGCATGTATGCCTTGAAGTAGACTAGGGTTAGGAGATTTGGTGGGCAAGTCTTAGAATTAGAGTGAACTTTAGAGTCCTAGGAAATAGGAAACTGATTCCTTATCTTATGAGGTGTCTTAAAGGCCGATCCACAGGGATTCATATCCTTATTAGGACTTTTCCCAATAGCTGATTTTTCCCATATTTATTAGCTATGAAAATAATTAATATTCAGGGCTATTGGGCCTTCATAAATGGGCCTTGTAAGCAGCCCAAGCCAGGTATAATCAATGCAGTATGAATGACATAATCGACGTTTATTTTATCCCCCATCATTTGCCCCCAACTTCTAGGAAATCGTATTGGATTTCGTTAGGACGAAAACACGCACTAAAATTACACGCAAGTATACGCGTTCACAAGTAATATAGAATTTTTTCTAGTTCGTTCCCAAAGAGACTGGTTTAGGTTAAGTTCAATTTATGCACTTATGCAACAATGATATGGCTATCGTTCAATGCTAAGACAAATAATAAATTGGGTTTTGATTAAACTAAGAGATTATACTAAATAACATTAACTAAGAAAATTGAGGTTGAATTACTTATATAAGACAAACATGGGATTCTAACTTCATTACTACTTCATTCAAAGTCATTGTTCTTAACCTTAACATGCAATGGTGATGACAACTAATCAGATAACACGAAACTAGTAAACACCAACTTTCATTGTACGAATACCCTACTACCAGAGATCCACAAAAGAGATAGAAGTTTAATAGACACCAACTATGTTGAGACCCTATATGTCTATAGAATTTGACAATATAAAGGTTTAATGCGCAAGTTATCTATCGTGATTACATAGGGCAAGTAAGATTGTTAAAATTACCTACGGATCATGCATAACAAATACATGAACCTATGCTAGCATGGCAAGTTCTAAACCTCTATATTCACTGTCACTTCAATAGAGATTAACACGCTATCTTATAATTTCACGACACTCATAAGATGAATAAGCATAACCAATACTAGGATATCATACAATCACCACATACTTAGGTATCAGAAAAATTAACTAAAGAAATCCATAAGTAAATCCGTTAGTACCCCACAATAACGATTAGTTCATAACCGAACTCATCATCACTGTGGGTTCTGATGAAAGCATGGTAAATAAACTGAATAAATAATTAAAGTACGTTAATGTAACACCCCCAGATCCGGGGTCGAGGATCCGGGTCGTCACGGTCTTTCTTTCCACAATATCACTTCACTTAATTAATAATAAACAACCTTATGCTGTGACCCCACACTAACACACACCACAACCCGTTATAGTCTCAGAGATGAAATTCAAATAAGTACAAGTCTTTGAATCCACAATTTAAAAGTTATTACAACCCAAAACGATTACTTGATAAATTTACAGTTAATTGCCATTATCTGCCACAAGTTATAATTATACATAATTGATTCTCAAAAGTAGATGGTCTGATCTACAATAGATCTACCTCTGCAGCTATAGCAGCTACGACATCATCGGGAAGACGAGGGACGCTTCCCACGCGCTTGCGCTGGGTCTGCTGGAGTCTGGCCATCCTTCCTAACTATTGTTGTGTGATGAAGAAATAAAGCAAGAGTGAGCCTTACAGCTCGCAAGATAATACATAGTGATAACAATAATATAAGTATCTAAATGGATACTTACTAGAATCTTTATCGTGAGTAAGGTAATTACTTACTGGATATAAGTTTTAAAACAAGGGATGAAGTTACCAAATACTTCACTATACTTATATCATTTATAAAGCTACTTGAACTACCACTGTTCAAAGTATAATAAAATTCACGAGGTCATCCCATAGATGAGACCACAAATAAAACTTGAAAATATTTGATCTTTGAAATATTTTGAAAAGAGATGAAGTTACGAGATACTTCATTCAATGGATACACCAATAAAAATGTTTGACCCTGTCAATGCTTCGGCAACCACCCATTAGTAGCCTTTCAATCGAAATGCTACGGGTAGTGTTGCAGAATTATCCAAATGGATGATGAACTCATTACGGGAGTTTACCGCGCCAGGAAGACCACTTACGATGATCAGTCGTAGTAGTACAACCCCACCATTTTCTACATGTAGAGGAGAACCTGTCGGATTTACTTGTCAACCGAACACTGAACTCCTAAGGAATGGACCGCCTTAGCGGAACTTCCAGGCCATTTGGGCCAATATAATAAGGCTGGGCCGGCGCTACTCGGCCACTTACGCCACTCCTAGTTCAGATGAAATCCATGACTCTGAAACGTAAAGCTTGTCCCCACTTTCCCCAAGTAGAAACTTGTTGATACGGCTCCACCAAGAAGTCGTATCTATTTGGAAAGGAGAACTCACCGATATTTCCCAGGCGATGCCTGTTAATAGATTAACTTGTTCCAAGAATTTTACTTCCCGAGTGTTGGGTAAGTAATCAATTCATTTATCAAAACAGCAACCTTGTTGCGAATATAAAACACACCACAGAGCCGGATCCCTCAGGTTTTGAGCGAGTATTTAAATCCCCTTCGAAAGGAGGATCTTAAAAAAAATGAGTTTTGGGATCCGCTCTAACTTTTAAAAAAATCATTTTGAAGACTCGCAAAACATTTTTAAGAATGTTTGGAGTGAAGCTGATTTAATGAAGTAAATCAGTCCCCAGAATATTTAGAAAATGTCTGAATATTATTATTTAAATAATATTCCCATAAAGAATAATCTTTATAAAATAATTGAAGTAAAAGTATTAAAACTTATACTTGAAATGAATAGCAAATAATCAAAGATATACTTATACGAAAGTAATATCTTTATTTGAATAATCAAAAGTGAGTTTGATTATCGACACCTTATTCTTTAATAAAATAAAGAATATATCTCAGCAAATAATCGGAGTCATAGATCCTCAAATGAATATTCAAATAATATTCATTAAATAATATAAACTGAGTCATAAGCCCGCGAATGAATATTCAAATAATATTCAATAAATAATATAAAAGAGTCATAAGCCCTCGAATGAATATTCAAAATAATATTCATTTAATATAAAGGAGTCATACGCCTTCGAATAATATTCGAAATAATATTCAATAATAAAATAAAGTTAAAGTTATCGAATAAACCTTATTCGATTAATAGTTTTGAAAACTATGACCATATATATATATAAGTATATATATATATATATTTATATCCATATATACAAAATCTACTCGGGATCCTCGACTCCCGGTTTTAGAAAATATTTTCACCTTTGGGTCCCTGTACTAAGGGTATATGCAAATTACCACTATCCTCTAGCATAGGTATTATCAACTGAACCAACAGATATATAACTCAAGAATATGAGACAGGCATGCATATATATATACCATATCAGCATGCTTCAATATATCGCAACATTTGCTAATTAACCAATATGCATTTATCGCAAGATTATGCATATACAAATTAATACATCACAACAACTGTATAACGGATAGAATACTTGCCTGAGCGACTTGGGGTGATAAAAGGCTCGGGACGAGTCTGGTAACCTATAAACAACAAGTAAGTTGGAATTAAACCAAAATCACTTGTAAATCTATACTTTAACTAACTTAGACTCTAACGCTTGTTTTGCGCTCACTGATTCGCTTAAGTCACTCGGGTACCCTCGGCTCCACCGTTTTTAATAATTTAACCTTTACGAGTTTTAAAGCGATTCCTTCGCGAGTGTCTTACCAACTGCCTAAAACACTTACCATAAATGTTTCATACATTAATTAACCCTTTTTGGTCTTTAACCTATGTTTCAAAGTAAGGCGAGGGGAAAAGTTTCGTTCGCGAAACGCCGTTACTTGAAACGGTCGTTTCTCCTAAACCGTGCATCGGAATCGAACGAACTACATATCAAAACGAAGCTGGTAACATGAGCTATCTAAACATGGCAGTGGTCATAATCTAGCAGGGGGTTCTCGGGTCCTAATGTTATGCACAAAAACAGTCCAAAGAAAATCGGACGTTACGACGGCTATGTTTACGCGATTACCAATGTTTAAACTACTCCAATTAACCACCAACCAACTCATAACCATCAATACAACAAAAATTCACCTAAACCATACCACATCAGTCCATAATCTCCAAGGTTTTCAACTCAAACAACCACAATCACGACCTATGAACTATAATCAAGCTTCAATTACCAAAAACACTTCCAAATCAAACCAAACTACTAATAATCACAATCCATGCTTCTCATTTCACAACACCAACCATTAAACTTACTAACAAATAAAGTAAAGGCTAGGGTTTGAAGTTTATACCTTCCTTGGGAGGTGTTAAGTTGCTAGGAAGCCTTAGGGAGCCTCCTACAAGCTTGATCTTTCCAAAGAAATCAAGAACACAAAGTTAGGCTTTGAAGTTTCTAAAAGTCCGATTTAAAGAACTGTAAAAATGAGGGTCTTACCATGATTATTTGGACGAGACTTGTGAACAAGAGTTGTAGGCCATCTCAATACCTTTCCAATGAGCTATAGAACACAATATTTGAGTGAGAAATGAAGGAGATACAGCAGTTTTAGTGTTCTCATTCTGTTTTGGCCGAGAGCATGAAGAACAATGCCTTGGTTTCTTTTTGATTTTGATGAAAAATGATTTGCTTGGCTTGGTTGCTTGGTTTTTGTGCTTGCTTTAGTCAATTACCTTCTTGCCCTTGAATTTGTGTGGTTACAAAGCCACCACACCTCCTTCCTTCCCATGTCATGCTTATGTCACCTTGCACATGTCATAATGCTCCCACTTGTCCACACCTTGTGGTTTGATGATGTCACAATCCCTGGCTTCTTGTACAAGCTTGTCTCTTGGTCACTTATTTGTTTTACGGTTCGCTTATCTTTCGTTCTCGTTTATCGTTTGAGGGATCATACCCGGGATCTTATTACTTAGGTTCCCTTAACCTTTCTCAATATATTATATTCCTTTTATGATCCTCTCCTATAATCCTTTAATTTAAATCCTTTTTATCCTGTTACCTTATACTCAATTCTCTCCGTATCTTGTGAATTTCCGGGAAAAATCAAAGTGTTCGGATTTGGATTCTGACGATCTTTACATACACTTATATCCCATATAAAGTACTAATAAAATCTCAGAATATCCATATCAGAACCCCTACATAGTGTGGCATGAAAAGTTTTCTCATTCAGCAAAAACACTATTCATAAGGGTTTCAAAAATTTCCCAAAAATTGGGGTTATTACAGTCTCCCCTCCTTAAAAGGATTCCGTCCCGGAATCAGATAGAAAGTGAATAGGGATACTCTCTTAGCATTGCACTTTCTAACTCTCGAGTAAATTTTCCCATATTCTGGTTCTACCATCAAACTCTTACTAGTTTGATAACCCTTCTCCTAAGCACTCGTTCCTTTTTACTCTATACCCTGGTTGCTCCATATAGGTTACGTCTGGTTGCATGTCTATGCGCTCATATGCCCCTATTTGTCTGGCATCCGAATTACACTTCCATAACATTGATACGTGGAACACGTTATGAACTTGCTACAGGTTCGGGGGTAGGGCTAGCTCCTATGCTAACTTCCCAAACGTCTTAATATATCCAAGGGTCCAACAAATTGTAGACTTAGCTTTCCTTTCTTTCCGAACCTCATCAATCCTTTTCAAGGGTTTCCAAGGGGATACCTATAACATTACTAGGCCCCCTATTTCATACTCTTTGTCCTTTTTTGAGTCAAATCAGCATACCTCTTATGTCCATCTTGGGTTACTACCAGCCGTCCTCTGATTAGATCTATTATATCCCTGGTCCTTTGGACTACTGCGGTCCGAGCATCTTGCGCTCTACAACTTCATCCTAACATAAGGGAGATCGACATTATCTTCCCTCAAGGATCTCATAAGGTGACACCTCGATAATGACATATGATCTATTGTCGTAAGATAACTCAATCCGCGTTATGTGATCATTCCAATTTCTTTCAAGTCTATTGCACCGACTCTCATTATAGCTTTTAGCATTAGAGCTTTTGCTTCTCACTACCCATCCTTTTTCCCAGTTCGTAGTCGCTACTATCTTCCGTTCCTAATATTATACTGGTTATACTTTTGCTCGTTAGCGTTCTATAACCTTTTAATAACCACGTCAACCTTAGTATTACGAATGTGTTTCCATTCCGCATACTACCACCACTTTATTACTCCTTTTTCAGTTGTTTCTATTTTCCAAAATTTGATCAATCAAATAGAAGTAAAGGAATTTGTTGAGAGATCACTATGATCATGAACACTTGTTATATTGCATAGTTAGTACAGAAGGTGGCCAGCCTTTAGTACTTGACAAGCAATTAAACAATAGCTGGTATCCTACTCGGCTTCTATCACACAGATAGATAGTCATTCGGCAATACCTCCCCTTCTGGAAGGGTTGTTCTTCTCAGCTTACATGAAATGAAAAGAAGAGAAAAGAACGAATTGAAGAGAATTGTATATTCATAAAAAAAATTTTATTGCCATAAAATATCTGGCTTGGAATCTACCTCTGAACTATAGAGGTTTGTCATAGAAGAACAAAACATATATGTATTTATATCAACATCAAGTATTATAGCATCGCATTTCACGTGCCTAAATATTTTCGCTATCCCGTCCATCATTCTATGGACCCATGCTCTTCCTCGAGCTTATACACAATTACCTTTGAAACTCCCTCGACATCGAAAATCGAATCTGGGATCTCATTCTAGACATCATCGTTACTAGAATCCATTTCTATACCGCAACCTTCTTCGTATGGGTAATACTACTCTCTATTGATAAGAAAGAATAATAATTCACTAGGTAGATACTCTACTTAATTAGTCTATCAATGATAACTTATACACTACCACTACCCGATTAGTGGTACTCAATCTCAACACCCATTCCAATACAACTCTCACGGTTGTAATCAGCTCATTACTCGCAGAATCATTGCTGCCTTACTATGGTCCACCACTGACCTACTGTAGTCATTCATTTTCCATGAAGTCTTAATAACTAACCATACGGAGTCCATGCATCTCGTATCAAATCCTTCTAAGGAGGTAACATAATCACCATTTCTGATTCATGAAGAAGACTCCTGATCTCAAAGGTTCGTTTAGTCCTTTTGAAACATGGTCCAGGCTCATTCTCAAGATAGTACCTTCTAAGATAGATAGCCCGCTCATGGCGATTACACGAATTAAACCTTTACCAACTACTATTACAGCTGGGTATTGCACAGTCATCAGAAGGAATGTCAATCTTCCAAACCATAATACAACCTTCACAGTTTTAACCATCATCACTGTATTCTTTTGGCACAAGCGCCTATAATTATCCTCTTACCTTTAAAGTGTCGGCCACCTCTTTGGCCTTTCCTGATAGTAAAATTTCCTTACAGTCAATGTCACTTTAACCATCTCCAAATAAATTTTCTACCTTATTTCAATCACAGCTTATGTGAAAATGCTTTCCTTAAAATCTGATGAGTAAAAAAAAATCACCATTTTTCCATAAGTTATTGCCTCAGACTTTAGAGGTTAATCACTGTCATGACTGACTCTCAATCATAATTAGAACATCTTTTATCTTAAGTCCTAATTGCCCTGAATAATTTCGACCATTACTGGTTCGATCCATACTTTCTCGTGGTTTACACGTGCCCCACTTGGCATCATTATAATTACGTCATATTTCCTTTATCCACATTTCTATTCTTGAGAATTTTGAATATTACCTTTTTCCTTATAAAACCTCTAAGGTTATCCTTCAATCGTTCCTCCTGTATTCCCTAGATACAGGGCATATCACAATACCATTTACTAATAGTAGAACCATTGTCTATATACTTCTGCAAAATTTCTCCACTGATTCTTAAAGGTTGTTGTTACCTTAACCCTTTCCCAATCATACTGTCAAAACTCATACTGTCCCTATTAAGGGTGACATGCCAACCTTTATGCAGTCCCCTAGGATTCATTTTAAGTTACCAATGTTCTATCCTTAATTCCACCTTTAAAAGGTACCTGCATCCTTCCACGAATAAATCAAGTCATATTTCCTTGATAGATTATCATATTCATCATTCCCACCTCGATAGTCTATACCTAACTTCATAATAGCATCCTTATTCAAATTGAGGTCAATCCATATGGCCTCCAAAAGATAACAACGGTTATCCGCTTGTCTTGCCTAATTTGGTAACGATAACAAGGATGTTCTGGAAGATATTGGTCGTGTTCAACGTGAACTTCTTCTTAATAAATCCTTATTTACTTTTGTTGTTTATCTCAACAGTCATCTCAATGTTGGGATATCTTTCATACCTGGCGTCTCCCTTCCTGGGTATCAAGCCACCGGTCTTACACTTCACATTCTTGAAGGTCACTTCCTTCATCCAATTTTCTTGATTTCTTACTTTCTTGTCTCCTCAGTCTATCCGCGTCTCATTATTTATCCTTCGAACTATCTCAAGGTTTCTTCGAATCCTCCCAACTTACAGGGGATAATATATATGTATCTCTTATGCCCTCAACCATCAATTTTAACTCATGGTGAATCACCCTCATCCTGACAATTACTTACTTTTCTATTTCTATTACTACGAGTCTTTAGGGTTTCCTCATACCCAACTCCCTTATCATTCCTCAAACTCTCTTGCCTTTATATTCCTTTCTCTTATCGTTATTTCATGAACCAACACAACATAAACATTGATTTCAAACATCCCGTCATTCTGGATTCGTGTCTTCAGAACGAATCTTGATAACTTTTACAACTTAGATTCATAATTCATCATACTCGTCTGCCTTTGTTCTGGCTCTTAAGCTTTTACACTATCTCCATAACCTTGGGAAGCACTTTCCTGAAAACAATTGACTGAACTTAAATCAGTTTATTATAATCTCTTGCTCCGTGCCTTCCTTGGCCTTTCACCAGCGGGTGGTCTCTCTCTTAGGAGGGTAAGTGACAAAACAGTCTTTTGTGGTTCGTCAATCATTTAGAATCTCAAATGATTCATCTATTTCCTTTAGCCAGGCTCTTGCCTCGACTGGGTCAGCTTGTTCCTTGGAACTCTGAGAGCTTAGCGACTTAAAGGTCATGAAAGAATTTCCCACCGCACTGTCTCCTCAGGGTGGTGGTTGGGGATAATAGTCTAAGTTCTCTTTAGACAGGTCCATGAATTGCCGTATAGGGGTACCATCTCGGGTCTCCTGTCCTTACTCGACTTTTGTTTCCTCAGTCTAAATATTTCTTCCTACTCCCCATAATTGGGGTCATCTTACATAATTTAAATCCTCATTTTCCACTTCATCATGTTATGGGTTCCTTTTGTCTTGGTGGCAACCTCCCTGACTATCACGTTCAGGGTTTGCTCTAACTCTTATTCCTCAAACTAGCTTTCATCTAAGATTTCATCTTTAAGCTCTTAAACCTTTGGAACCCAAATTCTATAGGAATATCTCATTATTCCCTTATCATCACTCTCGGTATTAATCTCATACCTATTTGTTGGCTCTCTGCCTTCATTCATCACTTTTACTGGCACAATATGTTCTTTTCCAATACTTCGGGCTGTATTGCTATCTCAAACAGCTTTTCGGTACTGGCTCCGGTTACCTTCACTACTATTTCCATTTTCTCAAAATCTCTTATAAACTCTCCAAAAGACATTATCATCTTGAGTCTCTCCTTTTTACTAAGGGCATCAGCCACCATATTGGCTTTCCCCGAATGATAAAGAATCTCCCAATCATAATTCTTGATTAGCTCTAACCGCCTCCTCTGGCGTATGTTGAGCTCTTTCTACGTAAGAATGTACTAGAGCTCCTATGGTTTGTGAATCTCACACTTCTCTCCATACAAGTAGTGCCTCAAATCTTTAGGGCAAAACTATTGCCACGAGCCCAAGCTCATGGGTGGGGATATCGAATTTTAAATTCCCTTAATTGTCTTGACGCAGACGCGATTATCTTGCTGTGCTATATAAGAAGCACCCTAATTCCTTATGCGAAGCGTCACTTACAAATCACAAAATCTCATTTTCCATCCGACAACGCCAACATAGGGAACGTCACCAACCTTTGCTTTGGTTCTTAAAAGTTGTTCTCGCATTTCTCTGTCCATTCGAACTTCTCAGTCTTACGAGTAAGCCGCGCTAAAGGGGCTACTATCTTTACAAACTTGAACGAACCTCTGGTAGTGACCGGCCAATCCTACCTCTGGTAGTCGACCAAACCATGGTCATCAATTCATCAGTGGTCCTTTATCCAATCCTGTCAGGATCCTCCATGGGATCCTCCTCAACAACTATCCCTTCTAGGACAACATCCTCAACCGCTAAATCCTCAATATCAACATCATCCGGTCCTGCATTAGGACACTCTATCGGATCCACAATCCGATCTCCAATTAGTAATAAAATATCATCGTGATGTTGCTCCTCAACCTCAGGGTTCGGAGTCCCGCTACCATATACGATAACGAACCTACGCTCCTATCACGATATTTATAAGGGTTCCCATAAGGGTTTTAACTGTCAGTACTACGTTAGGTAGCCCGACTATGAACTTGGCAAGAGTTCTTATTATCTTAGTGAACTTATTATCTTAACGTCCCATCATCTCTGAGGTTTATAACGCTTAGCTCTGATACCACTTCTGTAACACCCCCAGATCCGGGGTCGAGGATCCGGGTCGTCACGGTCTTTCTTTCCACAATATCACTTCACTTAATTAATAATAAACAACCTTATGCTGTGACCCCACACTAACACACACCACAACCCGTTATAGTCTCAGAGATGAAATTCAAATAAGTACAAGTCTTTGAATCCACAATTTAAAAGTTATTACAACCCAAAACGATTACTTGATAAATTTACAGTTAATTGCCATTATCTGCCACAAGTTATAATTATACATAATTGATTCTCAAAAGTAGATGGTCTGATCTACAATAGATCTACCTCTGCAGCTATAGCAGCTACGACATCATCGGGAAGACGAGGGACGCTTCCCACGCGCTTGCGCTGGGTCTGCTGGAGTCTGGCCATCCTTCCTAACTATTGTTGTGTGATGAAGAAATAAAGCAAGAGTGAGCCTTACAGCTCGCAAGATAATACATAGTGATAACAATAATATAAGTATCTAAATGGATACTTACTAGAATCTTTATCGTGAGTAAGGTAATTACTTACTGGATATAAGTTTTAAAACAAGGGATGAAGTTACCAAATACTTCACTATACTTATATCATTTATAAAGCTACTTGAACTACCACTGTTCAAAGTATAATAAAATTCACGAGGTCATCCCATAGATGAGACCACAAATAAAACTTGAAAATATTTGATCTTTGAAATATTTTGAAAAGAGATGAAGTTACGAGATACTTCATTCAATGGATACACCAATAAAAATGTTTGACCCTGTCAATGCTTCGGCAACCACCCATTAGTAGCCTTTCAATCGAAATGCTACGGGTAGTGTTGCAGAATTATCCAAATGGATGATGAACTCATTACGGGAGTTTACCGCGCCAGGAAGACCACTTACGATGATCAGTCGTAGTAGTACAACCCCACCATTTTCTACATGTAGAGGAGAACCTGTCGGATTTACTTGTCAACCGAACACTGAACTCCTAAGGAATGGACCGCCTTAGCGGAACTTCCAGGCCATTTGGGCCAATATAATAAGGCTGGGCCGGCGCTACTCGGCCACTTACGCCACTCCTAGTTCAGATGAAATCCATGACTCTGAAACGTAAAGCTTGTCCCCACTTTCCCCAAGTAGAAACTTGTTGATACGGCTCCACCAAGAAGTCGTATCTATTTGGAAAGGAGAACTCACCGATATTTCCCAGGCGATGCCTGTTAATAGATTAACTTGTTCCAAGAATTTTACTTCCCGAGTGTTGGGTAAGTAATCAATTCATTTATCAAAACAGCAACCTTGTTGCGAATATAAAACACACCACAGAGCCGGATCCCTCAGGTTTTGAGCGAGTATTTAAATCCCCTTCGAAAGGAGGATCTTAAAAAAAATGAGTTTTGGGATCCGCTCTAACTTTTAAAAAAATCATTTTGAAGACTCGCAAAACATTTTTAAGAATGTTTGGAGTGAAGCTGATTTAATGAAGTAAATCAGTCCCCATAATATTTAGAAAATGTCTGAATATTATTATTTAAATAATATTCCCATAAAGAATAATCTTTATAAAATAATTGAAGTAAAAGTATTAAAACTTATACTTGAAATGAATAGCAAATAATCAAAGATATACTTATACGAAAGTAATATCTTTATTTGAATAATCAAAAGTGAGTTTGATTATCGACACCTTATTCTTTAATAAAATAAAGAATATATCTCAGCAAATAATCGGAGTCATAGATCCTCAAATGAATATTCAAATAATATTCATTAAATAATATAAACTGAGTCATAAGCCCGCGAATGAATATTCAAATAATATTCAATAAATAATATAAAAGAGTCATAAGCCCTCGAATGAATATTCAAAATAATATTCATTTAATATAAAGGAGTCATACGCCTTCGAATAATATTCGAAATAATATTCAATAATAAAATAAAGTTAAAGTTATCGAATAAACCTTATTCGATTAATAGTTTTGAAAACTATGACCATATATATATATAAGTATATATATATATATATTTATATCCATATATACAAAATCTACTCGGGATCCTCGACTCCCGGTTTTAGAAAATATTTTCACCTTTGGGTCCCTGTACTAAGGGTATATGCAAATTACCACTATCCTCTAGCATAGGTATTATCAACTGAACCAACAGATATATAACTCAAGAATATGAGACAGGCATGCATATATATATACCATATCAGCATGCTTCAATATATCGCAACATTTGCTAATTAACCAATATGCATTTATCGCAAGATCATGCATATACAAATGTATACATCACAACAACTGTATAACGGATAGAATACTTGCCTGAGCGACTTGGGGTGATAAAAGGCTCGGGACGAGTCTGGTAACCTATAAACAACAAGTAAGTTGGAATTAAACCAAAATCACTTGTAAATCTATACTTTAACTAACTTAGACTCTAACGCTTGTTTTGCGCTCACTGATTCGCTTAAGTCACTCGGGTACCCTCGGCTCCACCATTTTTAATAATTTAACCTTTACGAGTTTTAAAGCGATTCCTTCGCGAGTGTCTTACCAACTGCCTAAAACACTTACCATAAATGTTTCATACATTAATTAACCCTTTTTGGTCTTTAACCTATGTTTCAAAGTAAGGCGAGGGAAAAAGTTTCGTTCGCGAAACGCCGTTACTTGAAACGGTCGTTTCTCCTAAACCGTGCATCGGAATCGAACGAACTACATATCAAAACGAAGCTCGTAACATGAGCTATCTAAACATGGCAGTGGTCATAATCTAGCAGGGGGTTCTCGGGTCCTAATGTTATGCACAAAAACAGTCCAAAGAAAATCGGACGTTACGACGGCTATGTTTACGCGATTACCAATGTTTAAACTACTCCAATTAACCACCAACCAACTCATAACCATCAATACAACAAAACTTCACCTAAACCATACCACATCAGTCCATAATCTCCAAGGTTTTCAACTCAAACAACCACAATCACGACCTATGAACTATAATCAAGCTTCAATTACCAAAAACACTTCCAAATCAAACCAAACTACTAATAATCACAATCCATGCTTCTCATTTCACAACACCAACCATTAAACTTACTAACAAATAAAGTAAAGGCTAGGGTTTGAAGTTTATACCTTCCTTGGGAGGTGTTAAGTTGCTAGGAAGCCTTAGGGAGCCTCCTACAAGCTTGATCTTTCCAAAGAAATCAAGAACACAAAGTTAGGCTTTGAAGTTTCTAAAAGTCCGATTTAAAGAACTGTAAAAATGAGGGTCTTACCATGATTATTTGGACGAGACTTGTGAACAAGAGTTGTAGGCCATCTCAATACCTTTCCAATGAGCTATAGAACACAATATTTGAGTGAGAAATGAAGGAGATACAGCAGTTTTAGTGTTCTGATTCTGTTTTGGCCGAGAGCATGAAGAACAATGCCTTGGTTTCTTTTTGATTTTGATGAAAAATGATTTGCTTGGCTTGGTTGCTTGGTTTTTGTGCTTGCTTTAGTCAATTACCTTCTTGCCCTTGAATTTGTGTGGTTACAAAGCCACCACACCTCCTTCCTTCCCATGTCATGCTTATGTCACCTTGCACATGTCATAATGCTCCCACTTGTCCACACCTTGTGGTTTGATGATGTCACAATCCCTGGCTTCTTGTACAAGCTTGTCTCTTGGTCACTTATTTGTTTTACGGTTCGCTTATCTTTCGTTCTCGTTTATCGTTTGAGGGATCATACCCGGGATCTTATTACTTAGGTTCCCTTAACCTTTCTCAATATATTATATTCCTTTTATGATCATCTCCTATAATCCTTTAATTTAAATCATTTTTATCCTGTTACCTTATACTCAATTCTCTCCGTATCTTGTGAATTTCCGGGAAAAATCAAAGTGTTCGGATTTGGATTCTGACGATCTTTACATACACTTATATCCCATATAAAGTACTAATAAAATCTCAGAATATCCATATCAGAACCCCTACATAGTGTGGCATGAAAAGTTTTCTCATTCAGCAAAAACACTATTCATAAGGGTTTCAAAAATTTCCCAAAAATTGGGGTTATTACAGTTAACAAGAGTAATGGGTTCAAACAACAAAGAAAACAAGCATCCAAGATTACAACTTAAGCAAAGAATCACAAGTAAGAACTAGATATTTTTCTCTTTCGTTGCATTGTGCTATTAGGTCTTCTTGCTGTTATCTCCTTGCTCTCCGTTATAAAAAACTGAAAAACATATTTTTGGAGTATTTAAATAGCAGCCCATCCAATCAGGAGTCCAGAAAATCAATCTCAGAATAGAATCAAGATTTTTTAAAATAGACCTAGCGCGGCCGCCCTGGGATCCGGCGCGGCCGCTCTAAGTATAGCGCGGCCGCTCCCAAGTGTGGCGCGGCCGCGCTGAGCTTCTGGAAAAATTATTATTTTCTTCTTATTTTGACTGCAACTGCTGGCTTCTTCCTCACAATCAACCAAGGGTTCATCCCAACACTCTTCTAGCATAAAAATAATGTAAATCCATTCCTTCTTCCGATTATGCCCTGAAATGCAAAACACTACAAAAACACATCAAAAAAACAAACAACTTAAATACAAAATACCAATTCGAGCCTTTATGAAGCGTTCGAAGTGGACATAAATGTCACTTAACAGATTTTGCTGAAGTTAAGTTCATTTAATCCCTTATAGGGTATCGATTTTAACGTAAAGTGTGGAGTGACCTACACATTTACAATGACCTTTGCCTTATTCCAGGCTTCAGGGTATTTATTGGGGATTCATTATTAATTTCATTACCTTATTCCTATTTTTTAGGAATTTTCTGGCACTTTTAAGATTTCCCCCTATTTTCGAGGATTTTTCCTTAACCTTTCTAGGAATTTCCTTAATTGTCCGAAAATATTCATAATTTTCAGGAATTTACTTTAGAATTTCTTATTTTCCTGAATTTCCCTGAAATTTCCTTCTTTCTCTTATATATGTATATATATATATATATATATTTGACCAGGATCCTGGTCGAATTATGGTCCCAAAACTCCAGGTCGAAGCTCCTTTCGGTCAGGATGATTCGATCAAAATCCTGACCGAATTAAGCTCGTATATTTTCTGATCGTGCATAGTTTCGACCAAGGCGATTCGATCAAAATCCTGACCAAATTTCGGTCATGATTTATGGTAAATTTAGATTTTGACCGAATTAAGGCCCAATATTTTATGCTCGTGGAATTTTCGATAAGAAAAGTTCGATCAGAATTCCTCATCGAATTTTCGGTCAATGATAAGTGGCATTTTATACCAGAACGTCTTATAATGGCTTGAATTGATGTCTTGAAATCAAGTATTTTGTGTGTTTGATGCATTTTTCTAGTGTTTTTGCATTTCAGGGTATAACTTGCGTATGTAGGAAGAATTCATCATAATAACCTTAGGGAAGTACATGGAATCAGTTGCGTGGAGTTGTTCGAAGAAATCAGCAAAATCAGGACCAGAAAGAAGAATTTTCCAGAAAGTGCTGAGGCGCCCCCTGGGATCCGGGGCGGCCGCTTGGAAGCTGAGGCGCCCGCCTGGGAAGCTGGGGCGGCCGCCTGGGGTCGATAAATTTAATTCTGCTTTTTTAATTCGTGTTCTACTGAACTTCTGAGACGGCTGATTCTTGTGGACTTCTATATAAGTAATCTTCAGAGACGTTTCGCAATACGAAGTAACAAGCAACAAGCAAGGAGCAATGAGAGAAGATTAAGAAGACTGTTTTAGCACACCGCAACGAAGAAGAGGAAGCATACGATTTCTTGTGATTCTTTTATTCGTTGTAATAGTGGATGCTAGTTTTCTTTACTTTGAACCTTAATACTCATGTGACGTACTCTGGTTTTAATAAGTATTTATTAGTTTATATTGTCCTGTTATTATCATGTTTTCATATGAACCCATGGTGATGATGAGTTCTATCATGGGCTAATTATGATCATGGGGTCGTAGCGGATTTACTATGGATTTCATTAGTTAATTGTTTAATACCTTGGTATATGATGATTGTATGATATCTAGCATAGGTTGTGCTTATTCTTCTTATGTGCGTCGCGAACATATAAGATAGCCTGTTAATCTCTTGTGAAGTGACAGTGAATCTTGAGATTTAGAACTTGCCATGCTAGCATAGGTTCATGTATGTGTATGCATGATTAGTGGGTAACTCTAACCATTTTACTTGCCCTGTGTAATCTTAATGAATAACTTGCTCTTAAATCGTTATGTTCTCAAATTCTGTAGACATATAGGGTCTCAACATAATTGATGCCTATTCAACTTCTATCTTATTTGTGGATGCTTGGTAGAATGGTAGTTGTACAACAAAAGTTGGATTTTATCAGTTTCGTGTTGTTCGATTAATATCATCAATGTTACATGCTAAGGGTAATAACAATAACTAGTGAAGGAAGTAGTAATGAAGTTATGATCTCATGTGTGTTTAATATTGTTAATTCAAGTAATAATTTAAGTGTTTTATTTTTGTAGTTAATTGTAGTTAATAATTAGTTAATCAACCTTAAGTGTTATTGTCTTGACATTGAGAAGTAATCATACATTGGTGAGTAAGAGTTAATTAAATATAATTAGTCTGAGTCTCTGTGGGAACGAATTAGAAATCATTCTATATTACTTGCGAACGCATATACTTGTGTGAATTATTAGCGCATGCTTTGTGCCTAACAGTCAAGACCTGATGCTTATCCCATTGTCTAACTGAATTAAGGATATTTTTTCCCGATCGAATGTTTTTTCAAAAAGGTGCTTTCGACCAGGAATTAATTCAGAATCCTGACCAAAACAGTCAAGACTCAGTTCTTGAGGAGAAGATAGATTTTGAAGATTCAGATAAAGAGAGTGAGCAGAAAGAACCACAGCAGCCTGTGCCAGCTACTTATCATCCTAATAACAGAATTCATCCCAATTTTAGCTGGAGAAATACTCCGAATACTGTTCAGCAACCATATTAGCAAGGTGTAAGTAAACAGTTTAATCCACCTGGATTCAAGCAACCTCAGCAATATGCTCAAAGGCAATCATATCCTCAACAAGGAGGTTCTGCTCCACCTTCCAGTACTGATTTTGAGGAGCTAAATTTGTTTTACAAAATTCAGGTTGTTTCTATCAAGACCTTGGAGAATCAAATTGGTCAAATAGCCAATGTTGTGCTCAATCGTCAACCTGGCACACTTTCCAGCGATACTGAAGTGCCAGGTAGGAAGGAAGCTAAAGAGAAAGTCAAAGCTATTACCTTAAGGTCTGGAAAAGTTGTTGATGCTGAAAAAGCAAAAGATGGATTAGCTGAAGTTGTAGATGAAGAAGAGAAGCAAAAGGAGAAACAAGGCGGAACCAAGGAAGACTAATGTTGAACACACTCTTCCTGAGGGTAATACAGGGGATAAACAGCTCTATCCTCCACCACCTTTTCCTAAGATATTGCAAAAACAAAAGCTGGATAAGCAATTTGGTAAGTTTCTGGAGGTGTTCAAGAAACTTCACATCAACATACCCTTTGCTGAGGCCCTGGAGCAAATGCCTAGTTATGCGAAATTCATAAAGGGTATTCTTTCAAGGAAGGTGAAACTGGATGATCTTGATACCATTGCTCTAACGGAAGAGTGCAGTGCTGTAATAAAAATTACCTCCAAAGATTAAAGATCCAGGTAGCTTCACCATTCCTTGCATCATTGGCAAGTTGTCATTCGACAAATGCCTTTGCGATTTGGGAGCAAGCATCAATCTAATGTCATTGTCTATCTTCAAAAAGTTGAAATTTCCTGATCCAAAGCCCACCTACATGTCTCTACAATTGGCTGATCATTCTATTACATACCCACGAGGCATCGTGAAGGACGTGTTAGTAAAGGTGGATAAGCTCATCTTTCCTGGAGACTTTGTCATTATAGATTTTGAGGAAGATAAGAAGATTCTCATAATCTTAGGAAGACCTTTCTTGGCTACAGGCCGTACCTTGATAGATGTGCAAAAAGGTGAACTTACTATGAGGGTGCAAGATCAGGATGTGACATTCAATGTATTCAATGTGATGAAATTCTCTACAGAAGATGAGGAGTGCTTGAAGGTGGATTTGTTTGATTCTGTGGTAACTTCAGGTTCTGATCATGTGCTAAGGTCTGATGCCTTAGAAAAAGCCTTAGTGGGGGAATTTGACAGTGAAGATGAGGAAGACAATGAGCAACTGCAATATCTAACTGCTTTTCCTTGGAGGCGAAAGCTAGACATGCCATTTGAATCTCTTGGTACTACTGATCTAAAGAATGCTGAGGGAAAGCTCAAACCATCTATTGAGAAGGCACCTACTTTGGAACTCAAACCATTGCTTGAACACCTGAGGTATGCTTTTTTAGGTGATGCATCTACTTTGCCTATTATTATTGCATCTGACCTTTCAGGTAGTGATAAGGACAAGCTCTTATGGATCTTGAGAGAATTCAAATCGACCATCGGATGGACTATAGCAGATATAAAAGGGATCAGCCCTTCGTATTATATGCTAGAGGAAGGTAGCAAGCCGACTGTTGAGCAACAGCGAAGACTTAATCCTATCATGAAAGAAGTGGTGAAGAAAGAAATTCTAAAGTGGCTGGATGCAGAAATCATATATCCTATTTCTGACAGTTCCTGGGTGAGCCCTGTGCAATGTGTACCTAAGAAAGGAGGTATTACTGTGGTAGCAAATGAGAAGAACGAGCTCATCCCTACTCGAATAGTCACAGGATGGAGGGTATGCATGGACTACAGAAAGTTCAACAAAGCCACAAGGAAGGATCACTTCCCTCTTCCATTTATTGATCAGATGATTGACAGGTTGGCTGGTCATGAGTATTATTTTCTTCTGGATGGCTATTCGGGTTATAATCAGATTTGCATTGCACCAGAATATCAAGAAAATACTAGATTCACTTGTCCATTTGGCACATTTTCTTTTCGCAGAGTTTCGTTTGGCTTATGTGGTGCACCTACCACTTTTCAGAGATGCATGATGGCTATATTCTCTGATATGACTGGAAATAATGTCGAAATGTTAATGGACGACTTCTCCGTCTTTGGACATTCATTTGATGAATGTTTGAATAATCTTTGTTCGGTGCTCAAAAGGTGTGTGGAAACTAATTTGGTGCTCAATTGGGAAAAATGTCACTTCATGGTGCAACAAGGCATCATTCTTGGGCATAAAGTCTCCAGAAAAGGCCTTGAGGTGAATAAAGCCAAGGTGAGAGTCATTGAAAATCTTCCGCCACCTATTTAGGTGAAAGGAATCCGTAGTTTTCTTGGTCTCAGAGAAGGATTCGAAGCCTAGACTTATTCGTTGGGTGCTCTTGCTACAGGAATTTGAGTTAGAGATCAAGGATCGAAAAGGTACAGAGAATCAAGTAGCTGACCATCTCTCTAGACTGGAGAATCCCGATTCTACTTCACATCATAAGACATTGATCAACGAATCTTTTCTGGATGAGCAGTTCAGGAGGAAGAACCATGGTTCGCAGACATTGTGAACTATCTTGTTAGCAATATAATGCCTCATAATATGAATTAAGCTCAAAAGAAGAAGTTTCTGCATGAGGTGAAGTGGTATATGTGGGATGAACCATATTTGTTTAAACAAGGAGCTGACCAGATCATCAGGAGATGTATCCCACTCTGTAAGACAGAGGGGATATTACGAGACTACCATTCCACAGTTCATGGTGGACATTATGGTGGTGAAAAGATAGCAGCTCGTATTCTTCAAGCAGGTTTTTTATGGCCTACATTATTTAACGATGCACATCAGTTCGTTTTAAGGTGTGATCATTGCCAAAGAGTTGGGAATCTTACTAGAAAGGATGCGATGCCTTTAAATGTGATGCTTGAAGTTGAGGTCTTCGATGTTTGGGGAATCGATTTCATGGGACCATTTATCTCATCTTACAATAATCAGTATATCTTGCTGGCAGTCGAATATGTCTCCAAATGGGTAGAAGTCAAGGCTCTACCGACAAATGATGCAAAGGTAGTGTTGAGTTTTCTTCATAAGCAGATATTCACAAGGTTTGGAACACCACGAGTAATCATAAGTGATGAGGGGTCACATTTCTGCAATCGTAAGTTCACTTCTATGATACAACGCTATAATGTGAATCATCGTATTGCTACTGCCTATCATACACAAACTAATAGTCAAGCTAAAGTGTCTAATAGAGAGATCAAGCGCATTCTAGAGAAAGTTGTTTGTCCGTCAAGGAAAGATTGGGCTTCAAGGCTCGATGAAGCTGTTTGTGCTTGTAGAACAACATACAAGACTCCACTTGGGATGTCCCCGTTTCAACTTATCTATGGTAAGGGATGTCATTTACCTGTGGAGCTTGAGCATAAGGCTTATTGGGCATTGAAGAAGTTAAACCTTGATCTAAATACAGCTGAGAAGAAGGGAATGCTTCAGTTAAATGAACTTGATGAATTTTGACTGCAAGCATATGAGAACAAAAAAATGTACAAGGAAAAAGTAAAAAGGTGGCACGACAGGAAGATATCTCCTAAGTCATTCATGCCGGGGCAACAAGTTCTTTTATTCAACTCTCATCTCTGACTTTTTCCTAGAAAGTTGAAATCTAGGTGGTCTTTACCATTTATCGTCAAAACTGTATTTCCACATGGAGCGGTGGAGATTTTTGAGAAAGATCCGGGCCAAGCATTCAAGGTTAATGGTTTGAGATTGAAGCACTGTTATGGGGACACGGAAAACCGGGAAGTGGTTAGTGCCGTTTTATTGTCAACTTGATCGAACTACTCTACGTCAAGCTAATGACGTAAAAGAAGCGCTTCTTGGGAGGCAACCCAAGATTTGAGACTATAGGACCTTTAGAAGTTAGTACTCTATCCAAAAACCCAAAAAAATCAGAAAAAACAAAGGCAGAATTTTTTTTTCCAGAAACCTCCCAGACGCCCGCCTGGGATCTGGGACGGCCGCTTGGGAGCTAAGGCACCCGCCTGGAGATCTGGGGCGGTCGCTTGGAGCCCGACTGCCAGAATTTTTTTCCCAGCCTTATAAAAAAATAGAAAAACCTCAAAAATAAAATACCATAGCCGTAACCCCATTAACTCACGAATTTTCTCCTACAAACATTCCATAAACCCCACTCATACTCTAATTCTAAACCTAAATCCTACCATATATATACACACAACCTCTCCATATACACTCCCATATACTTTCAACTTAAAAAACTCTCTCCTAACACAAAACTCAAATCTCAAACACTTATTCTCAGTTTTAATGGCCCCTAAGAGATCTCGAACTGTTGATAGCAGCAACACCATTCCTACTACTGATTCTTCGAGGGGTACTGCTGCGAGACCCCGATTGGTGGACAGGGCTGTTGAGGAGGAGTATGATTGGCTTCTGACAAAGCTGATTCTGAAGGAGAGGGGGTTTTTGTCATCAGGGAGGGATGGTGAGTTATTGCCGATGATTGCAGAGAAGGGGTTGATTACTTTTTGTGAGTCTCCTGAGGCGGTCCCGATGAGTGTGGTCCGCGAGTTTTATGCGAACACCAAGGCCGACAAGAATGGGTATACGGTTGTTCGTGGGCTTACTGTTGATTATTAGCCCACGTCGATTCGCCGTGTTATTGGGCAGCATCAGAGGAAGCCCCGGGAAAAGAATTGGAATGGGAAGACCCCCGAGGATTTTGACTCGGATTTGATTCTTGCTACTCTCTGTCAGCCGGGCACGGTGTGGAAGTTTAAAACGGGATCTAACGAGTATCGTTCTTTTCCGGCTGTTGTGATGAACATGTATGCCCGTGCATGGAATGCCTTTATTTGTGCTAATATTTTGCCTTCTTCGCATGCACATGAGGTTACAGTTGAAAGAGCCAGGTTGTTGTGGGGGATTTTGAATGAGGAGTATTATGTGGACCTTGGTGAGTTCATCTACCAAGGGATTTTGAAGTTTTTGAGGGGGGGTCGCATAGCAACATCTCTAATACCTCTATCGTCACGAAGCTGTGCAAGGAAGTTGGAGTCCACTGGACTTCTTATGAGCAGCTGCAGATGCCGGCCGCTCCTATTGATTCATTGACGCTGAATGCGATACAAGAGTGGACGGGTGGAGAGCCCGAGGAGCATAGTTTGGGATATCATCTCCCAGGGGGACGTCTAGCAGCTGGTGCTATGATGGCTAGGCCCAGTCAGGCTCATGGCAAGGCAGGTTCTTCTAGAGCCCAGGGAGGTGATGGTTCAGGGATGGCTAATGCCCAGTACAGGAGGCTTTCCTGGAGGATGGATGCGATGTACGAGTCACAAAGTAGGTTTGTATAGGAGCTCACCCTAGCACTTGGGACTGCTTTCAGAGGCCTTGGAGCTGACATCCAGTGGCCTGTTTTTGGTGAGGACTCTGCTTATCCGCCTCCTGACACTCCACCCTCTGAGGGTGATGATGATGATGATCTTTCTGAGTAGGTATACCCTGTGTTCCTTTCTATTACCTTCACTGGGGACAGTGAAGATTTTATGTTTGGGTTGGTAGTTAAGGAACATATTTTTGTGTGTGTCATGTAGTTGGATATTCATGATAGTTTAATTCATATAGTTGCATATTTTTTCCATATAGTTTTTTTTATTTTATTACTTTATTTATCATGACATTTAGCTCATGCATAAACCATGATCCCTTTTGTGTTGCTTTACTAATTGATATGTGATAATGATGCGAGTGTAGTGATAACGGTAGAGTGATGTTGAATCTTGTTAGGTTGGCATGCATGCTAGAAAGACTTGTAATTTCACTAAGTCTTAGAGTATGCTTAAGGACTAGATTGTTTTCATGGTTTGATGGTTTTTGAGGTTGATCTATTGTTTATGCTATGAATGTATGATAGGATCTTAATGATAAAAGGCATGATAAGATAAAATTGGAGTAAAAATTGGAATTCATTGCTAGTTGTGGCTAGGCGTCAAATTGCTAGTAGCCGGCTCGTATTGTATGCGAGTAGTCTAGGGTTGAGCAAGATGGAGCGAAACGCACTTTCTCACAAATTTGAAAAAAAAATAAAAAAAAGAAAAATATATATATGGTTTAATGCATAATTGATTACGAGTGAGCTCTTTGGTATTCGAGTTATTAAGTTCTTAGGGGACTTTGTGCCTAGTGACCTAAGGCTTTTATAGTCTGGGATCCGCTAACCCTACGCTCGTTAAATGGATGCCATTGCATAAGTCTTTTGTGGACCTCACTCATTGCACGATCAAATAAGCATTTGTTTATTGTATTGAATAAAAGCATGATTCTGTAATAAGCTCCAGTGATCTTGAAGTGTTATAAGTCATTTTATGTCTAGAATTTATTTTTCGTATAATCATGTGATTGCCTTAAGGATAATTGAGTTATGATAATTGATCTAGTTTCGAAGCATATATGTTAAGCATTTGCACACACCACGTTTCTAGTTGTATGTTAGCCTACGTGATTTGATTGATCTTTAGTCGCCTAATTGCATTTGTTGAGATGTCATGTGTTGGTTGGTTTAGTCATTACGATGGGGATCGTTGCCATTTCATGTAGTGTCCATTCATGCATGTTTTTATTTTGTTTTTGAGTCTGTGACGCTTGAGGACAAGCATCGATTTAAGTTTGGGGGTGTGATAAGTGGTATTTTATACCACTTAGAACGTTTTATAATGTCTTGAATTGATGTCTTGAAATCAAGTATTTTGTGTGTTTGATGCGTTTTTCTAGTGTTTTTACATTTCAGGGTATAACTTGCGTATGTAGGAAGAATTCATCATAATAAGCCTAGGGAAGTACATGGAATCAGTTGCGTGGAGTTGTGCGAAGAAATCAGCAAAATCAGGACCAAAAAGTGCTGAGGCGCCCGCCTGGGATCTGGGGCGGCCGCTTGGAAGCTGAGGCGCCCGCCTGGGAAGCTGGGGCGCCCGCCTGGGGTCGATAAATTTAATTCTGCTTTTTTATTCGTGTTCTACTGGACTTCTGAGACGGCTGATTCTTGTGGACTTCTATATAAGTAATCTTCGGAGACGTTTCACAATACGAAGTAACAAGTAACAAGCAAGGAGCAAGGAGAGAAGATTAAGAAGGCCGTTTTAACACTCCGCAATGAAGAAGAGGAAGCATACGATTTCTTGTGATTCTTTTATTCGTTGTAACAGTGGATGCTAGTTTTCTTTACTTTGAACCTTAATACTCTTGTGACGTACTCTGGTTTTAATAAGTATTTTATTAGTTTATATTGTCGTGTTATTATCATGTTTTCATATGAACCCATGGTTACGATGAGTTCTATCATGGGCTAATCGTGATCATGGGGTCGTAGCGGATTTACTATGGATTTCTTTAGTTAATTGTTTAATACCTTGGTATGTGATGATTGTATGATATCTAGCATAGGTTGTGCTTATCGTCTTAGGTGCGTCGTGAACATATAAGATAGCCTGGTAATCTCTTGTAAAGCGACAGTGAATCTTGAGATTTAGAACTTGCCATGCTAGCATAGGTTCATGTATGTGTATGCATGGTTAGTGGGTAACTCTAACCGTTTTACTTGCCCTATGTAATCATAATGAATAACTTACGCTTAAATCATTATGTTGTCAAATTCTGTAGACATATAGGGTCTCAATATAATTGATGCCTATTCAACTTCTATCTTAATTTTGGATGCTTGGTAGAATGGTACTTGTACAACGAAAGTTGGCTTTTATCAGTTTCGTGTTGTTCGATTAATATCATCACTATTACATGCTAAGGGTAATAACAATAACTAGTGAAGGAAGTAGTAATGAAGTTATGATCTCATGTGTGTTTAATATTGTTAATTCAAGTAATAATTTAAGTGTTTTATTCTCTTAGTTAATTGTAGTTAATAATTAGTTAATCAACCTTAAGTGTTATTATCTTGACATTGAGAAGTAATCATACATTGGTGAGTAAGAGTTAATTAAATATAATTAGACTGAGTCTCTGTGGGAACGAACTAGAAATAATTCTATATTACTTGTGAACGCGTATACTTGCGTGAATTATTAGCGCATGCTTTGTGCCTAACAGTCAAGACCTGATGCTTATCCCATTTTCTAACCGAATTAAGGATAATTTTTTCCCGATCGAATGTTTTTTCAAACAGGTGCTTTCAACCGGGAATTAATTCAGAATTCTGACCAAAATTAGGTCAGGATTTTGATTCCTTTCCTTTTTGGCCAAATTGTTTCCATTGGCTTTCCTTTTTGGCCCAATTTTTTTCTATGGGCTTTCCTTTTGGCCCAATTTTTCCTGGGCTTCTTATCTCTAGATTTTCTAAACTAAGGGCCTTTATCAAGGCTACTATTTGGGCCTGCTGGGCCTTTTTTTCTGGTCCTTTTATATGGCCTTCTATCCAGAACTATCCAGAATATTTTAGAGTATTCTTAGATAATAATTTCGTAATCATTTTCTTATTTATTTTTTACTTCCTAAGAGTTTTCTGGAATCTTCTGGAAATGGACCCAAGCCTTTGGGCTGGGCTTTTTATCGATTGAAACCGGTTAATATCCCCTCTTTGTCAGCCCATTAACCGGCTAGGGGGCTATATAATGGGGGAGAGTGGAGTGAAATTTCACAACTCACTTTCTCATTTCTCACTTCAAAAACTATCCTCCCTTCTCTCAACCGCTAAAAGTTTTCCGGTAGAGTAAGTCATTCCCGGCCACCTTTTTCCTCCCTCTCCGGCCTTAAGTTTCATTCCAGCCTCCATCAATACCATACAAGAATTCTGAGAGAGCAGCCAAGATTGCTTCTTCTTCTAAGCGAGGTAACGATATTGAAATTCACTCATCTTATATGTCATTGCTGGATATGATTAATACTAGGGGATGAATATCCATCCGAAGCTCATTTAAACTCCTTTGATTATTGTAATAAGTGGTATAATTCAAATGCTATTAACAAACTTAACAAAATCTATAATGTTCGTCCCCCCTAGAATAGTTCCCGCCAAAGGTGGTGACCGTACATGCCACTAGAATCCCGATACTTTGTTTTTTTATGCGGACGCCCTTACTGCGGGTCTTAGGTTTCCTTTTCATGAGTTTATTCCCACTTTTTTAGTAGATTTACAAATTAATGCTTGTCAGCTTCCTCCCAATTCCTGGAGAAATATTCTTTGTTTAATTGTTTTGTGTCTTAGGAGTGGTTTCCCCCTTTTAGTAGCCGTGTTTAGGAAAATATTTAGTGCTACAATAGTGCCCAAACATCTTGTGGTTGGGTTTATATTAGGCAAAGACCCAAGTGTCCACAAATTCTCAACAACGCCTCTATTCTCGATAATAACCAACACTGGACATAAATTTTTATCGGGCTTAGATGGGAGAATGGTGACTGGGGCATATTTTTAGATCCTCCTTTGGGAAGGTCAGTGATGGTAGTCCTAAATCCATTCACTTATCTCCCGAATAAACTGTCATATATAATGATCTTATAAAGGATAACGGTGAAACTTCCAGCTGGACTTTGTTAGAGGAGTTTTCTTTGATCCAAGTGGGGCTTATGGGTATCATTGCATAAGTCTTTTATGGACCTCACTCATTGCATGGTCAAATAGGCATATTTCTGTTGTTATGTTTTATGAATAAAAGCATGAGTCCGTGTATAACTCTGATAAAAGAATTGAAGTGTTGTCAGTCATTTTAAGGTTAGAGTTTATTATATTTATAACCTTGTGATTTCCTTGATGAGTAGTGATTCATGATTATTGATCTGGTTGCGATCGTATATCGGTTAAGCATCTGCACACACGCACGTTTCTGGATTGTAAGTTGATTTGTGGGATTCGATTGATCTTTCTGTGAATAATAATATTTTTTGAGATGTGGCTCATCCGTTGGTTTAGTTATTCTGAGGGGATCGTTGCATTCATTTAGTTGCATTCATGCATTTTTATTTCTTGTTCGCTGAGTCTGTTTATGCTTGAGGACAAACATCAGTTCAAGTTTGGGGGTGCGTTAAATGGCATTTATCTCCACTTAGAATGCTCTATAAAGGCTTGAATTAATGTTTTATACTCGAGTTATTTATGTTTTTGATGCGTTTCTGTAGTGTTTTGCATTTCATGTATAAATAAAGGAATAAGGAGATTTAGCATTGCTTTTGTGCTAAATTTGTGTTACGATGGTGCTCAGGAAGATTGCTCATGGATTGCTATCTCAAACCAGTCAAGAAAAAGAAGTTTTTCCAGAATGTTAGTGCGCTCGCCCTGTGCTAGCGCGCGGCCGTGCCAGAGAAGCAGAATGTCAGTTCGCCCGCGCTGGTGAAGCGCGCGGCCATGCCAGATCAGGATTTCAGAATCCTGTTTCAAGTACAAGAGTGATTTTTCTTGCCTTTTCTTCTGATTGGGGCTGCTATATAAAGACAACATAAAGACGTTTTTCACAATGGAGCTTAAGGAGAAGACATCAAGAAGACCTATGAGCACAATACAACCAAGGCAAAGAGGATCTAGTTTATTCTTATGATTCTTTATTTTAAGTTGTAATCTTGGATGCTAGTTTTCTTGTTTGTTGAACCTATACTCTTGTTTAACGTACTTTAATTATTATTCGTATTTATACAAACTTAGTTTATTATACCATGCTTTCATCGGAACCCATGATGATGATGAATTTGGTTATGGGCTAATCGTTATTGTGGGGTTCTAACAGATTTACTTATGGAATTCTTTAGCTAATTTGTTTTGATGCCTTCGTATGTGGTGATTGTATAATATCCTAGTATTGGTTGTGCTTATTCGTCTTATGAGCGTCGCGAACTTATAAGATAACGTGTTAATCTCTATTGAAGAGAAAGTGAATATAGCGGTTTAGAACTTGCCATGCTAGCATAGGTTCATGTAATTGTTATGCATGATTCGTAGGTAATTTTAACCATCTTACTTGCCCTATGTAATCATGATAGATAACTTGCACATTTAACCGCTATGTTTTCAAATTCTATAGACATATAGGGTCTCAATATAATTGGTATCTATTCAGCTTCTATCTCTTTTGTGGATGTCTGGTAGTAGGGTATTCGTACATGGCGTTTACTAGTTTCGTGTTATCTGATTATTGTCATCACCATTGCATGCTAAGGTTAAGAACAAAAAGGCTATTGAAGGAAGTAAGTAATGAAGTTAGAATCCCATGTTGTCTCGTATACGTAATCAACCTTAATTCTCTTAGTTAATATTAGTTAGTATAATTTCTTAGTTAATCGTAATTATAAACAATCTCAACGTGTTATCATCTTAGCATTGAACAATAGCCATAACATTGTTGCATGAGCGCATAAATTGAACTTAACTTAAAAGAGTCTCTGTGAGAATGAACTAGAATTAATTCTATATTACTTGCGAACGCGTATACTTGCGTGTATTATTAGCACGTGTTAACGTCCTAACTAGTTTTTGGCACCACTGCCGGGGACTCGGTGTTAATTTTTTGTTTATGTGCTTGACATCAGTGTTTGTTAAAGTTCATTGACTCGGATATTTTACTTATTTGTTTGTTTGTTTCTTATCTGTGAAATCTACACACATTCTCCATTTTCCATTAGCCTTCTTCACCATTACTGGGTTTACCAACCATTCTGGAAATTGTATCTCCTCAATGAAACCGGCCTCTAAGAGATTTTCCACTTCTTGTTTGATTGCTTCCTGCCTTCAATTTTTAAGCAAATTACCTACAGAAAAATCATGTCTTCACCTATTACTTCTACATCTTTCACTCATGGCGGTGCCAAATTTGTAACCAATAACTATACTGCTATCCCAGACAACAATGGGATATTTTGATTTTCATATCTTTCAAGATTTCTTAAGGGCGGGTGAAGTTGGGTATGCTCTCACAGCACCAACAACTGTTTCTGGAGATCAAGTTCTAGCTTTATGGAGAACTGGTCTATATGACTATGGAGGTGAAGTAGGCACTCCAAGTATCATTTTTAAGTTTGATGACCAGAAGAGGGTTGTAACCCTTCAGACAGTGTGTGACGCAATTCATCTCCCAGCTCCTACTTCTTATGCAACATTTGTGGGAGGTGTTGAAATAAAAAGATTCTTCACAGAAATTGGCAATGACAAGGACATGAAGAATCTTGGCCAACTGAAGAGAAATGGGGTAAGGAATGAATGAAAATTCTTTTTTAATTACATTACAAGGGCTTTCAACAACAAATGCACAAACTTTGATGCCCTTTCAATCATGACACATCAAATTGGATACTCTCTAATTCATGGTATGAATTATGATTTTGGTAAAGTTGTTTTACAATTTTATAGGGGATAAATTAAAAGCTGATAGGAATATAGTATACTATGTTAGATTTTGTCAGTTAATTTTCAATGTCTGTTTCCCTGATACCCCAATCCCTGTTAACCAAATTGTGTCAATTTTTAAGCTCACCAAGAGAGCCTTCTCTGATCTTATTTCTAAAGATTTAGAAAAGGTTGCTCTAGCTCTTTTGAGGTTGCCAATAATTTCCAAGAACTTGCTAATTACAAGGCTTTTTTAGACTTATGGTCTGCCTAACCAATAGAGTGCTAAGCTACAGAAAATAACAGTTAGTAACCCACATGTAGCTAACCCAAGCACTACAACCCAAACCCTTCCTCAAACACAATCCACCTCAGGTACCGCCCAAAAGACACCTGTTATAAAAAGTAAGAAACCAGAAAAACTGATGCTAGGGTTAATATTTCTATTGAGAACCAACAAGACATTATTGTTCAATCTGCTAGGCCTTCTGGTCAAAGAGAAAGTGCTGCAAATCCCAATGTAGCACAAAAAAGGGGTTATGTACAAGCTTCTCATTCTTTTAAGCCTTCGGAATTTGTTAAGAGAAAGCTTATACTAGATGAGTCTGAATTAGAGGATGAGGACAATGCTACCTTATCATCTAAATTTAAGAAGCTAAATCCTGATTATACTCAGAGTCCAGTTGTATTATCAACTGATGAGGGCGGTGATGATATTCAAACTAATTCAAGCTAATTACTAAAGTTCAAGAAGAAGAAATTGGTCAAAACCTACATTGCTCAAAATCTGATGTAGATCAGGAAAGAAATTGTTGGGGAGACATATGGTGCAACTACTGGTACTGATCAATGGACTAGACAAATTATTGATTCCCCTGTGATAATTATTGATTCTCTAGTAAAGAAGAAATGAGTGAGGGAGATCCCTCATGAGAAAGTAGAGGAATCTGTCTGGAGACTGCAAAATAGAGATTCTTTCCTGGATCAAGCACACAAGAACCTGTATCTCAATGGGATATAATAGCTACTACAAATCCTGATCATGTCACACAAGAACCTTCACTTGAAAGTAGTACAGCAGACATTGAATATACAGAGCCTCTTGCTCAACTGTTAACTAAAAAATGGCATGAAGCTGTTGCTGCCAAGGTTCATGCGGAAGTTTCTCAAATCAAGGAATTCTATAAGAAAACTGATCCTCAAAGATATAATCAGACAATTGGCTTTCATCAGGAAACTATACATGAGTCAAATAGTGATACTGGGGAGAGGGGTACACAAGAACCTGGGTGTGAAAGTCATCCAGCAACTTTTGAATCTCTTGCCCCACAAGAACCACTACCTCAAAGTGGTAGTGAAGGATTAACTCCTAATCTAGTTGTCTTAGAAATTGATTCTGAAGGAAGGATACATCCAACACCTACATCAGCTGAACTTCTCTCAATTCAACCTTTGGATGTCTATAAACAAACTGATCCTTCAGAAGCACAAGGTATAAATATTAATCTATCTTTATCATCATTTCATTTTAGTATAATCCTGATGATATGAATATGATTAGACCTTTATAAAGGAATACCTCTAGTCATATGATCACAGACAACTCTTCTCAGCCACCTCATATTTCTGTAGGATAAAATTATCTAAGCCTTTCATGTGAGAATGAGAGAAATGATTTAGAGAAAAATAGAATTAAAGAGAGGTGGGATCTTTACCTGGTAAAAGGAGAGGTAGTTGAATGTCAGGATTTAGTTAATCCTTGTGAGGAAACTCTGACTATTAAAAGTCATGAGATGAGTGATGTGAGAAGTAGTGAGACTACCTTAAAAGAAAATAGAGATTTAAGTGTTTTTATTGAAAATTTTGCAGGGGCACAAAGTATTAAAGATACAACTGCTGAACAACAGTCTATAGACCCTCGGATAAACTCTGATATATCAAATGCTGATATTCTCCCTGTAGATCTAAGTACTTGTAATATCCTGAAAATTTTATAATTATAATAATAGGATAACTGAAAAAAAGGTATTAAAATTAGATAAAGATTAGGATTTAAAATTGAGTTAGACAATTGGGCCTAGAATTTGGATCATATTCTAATATGGATAACTTGCAGGTTAAGAAATAGGGTTTGGAATCGTAATAAATACCCCATATTCGTCTTCCTCATTTTTAATATCAAAATTCGTAGTACCTTTTCTCATAAAAATCAGCAATATTCTAAAATTTGTAGAAAATTTATTGTAAGTCAGAATTCATTGATTCCAGATTTTTCGGAAAGGACTTTTCATTCTCTACAACTTTCATATTTTGTGTTTTCCAAGAAAACATTATTTAGAGTGTCAAAAAGTACAATTTCAGATCTGGTCAGGTTTTGAGGTAAGTTCGATCGATATTGTTAGTGTTTTCAAAATTATATGTTGTGCACATATCTGATTATCAAAATTTGGGCTAAGTCATGGTATATTTGAAAGTGTTATGTGTTACAGTATACGTACTTTTATATATGTGTTATGTCAAGACAATAATTTTGGATCTATGATTTATGCCATGGTTTGTGAAAATATCGAATAAGAACTTAGAACCGCAGTCACCGGATTGTAGTGACAGTTTTATGAAAATTTAGGACCGTTATCACCGGGTTGTAGTGGTCGTGACATGAGTTATTGATTTTGAATTATTGTTGATTATGTGTTATGTGTATCGTATGTATCGAATAAGAATAAGAATATGAAAGATGTATTGAAAGTGTTTGTTTCATATATTGTATCGTATAAAATATCGTATTTTGTTATATGTGTATGTGTTACTTGGCCTACTAGTTGGATCAATTTTTTTCTTATGGGGGGATTCGCAGCTCATTCTTTTAATATTTCAGGTTTTATCTAAGAGTTCGAGTTGGATAGCATTCAAGTTCGAGGACTTAATATTGGAGTAGATTGACTTTTGGACCGCTTCCATTAGCTGCGCTTTTGTAGTAGTCACCTTTGTAATAGGATTTATGATCAAGGAATTGTATTTTATTTTAGTACTGATTGAAGATTAATTTTCCGGAAGTGCGGGTTGTTACAGTTGGTATTATTAGATATATTTGAGATGTCATGTCTAATATGTTTCATGTTTAGTTTTCAGATCTTCACAAACAGGAAATATCAGTACTTACTGGAAGTCAGAACTTAAGTTCATATCATAACTTAAGGTTATGACAGAACTTAAGTGCGGGAGGACTTATAGTTAAGGAAGGAAGCAGATTTACAGGATAGAAGATCGAGATTAAAACAAAAGAAGATATGCATGGAAAGAGTTAGAAGATAAGAAGACTTGTATAAGATATCTAATTGATATATTTTAGGAGACATAATTATATTCCATATCAATTAGAAGTTATCTTGTAATTGTGCACTATATAAACACAGATATAGGTTTACACTATAAGTGTTATCATTATCGAGAAAATCATACATTGTAACCTAGCAGCTCTTAGTGATATTTGTTCATCACTGAGAGAGAACAGTTCCATTTTAACAGAGTTTATTATATTGAATATATCTGTTTACTATTACTTGTGTTCGAAATTGATTTGATTGTATAAAACACTGTATTCAACCCCCTTCTACAGTGTTGTGTGACATAACAATTTGTATCAGAGCTTATCTGTAAACACACATACAGTAAAGATCCAAACAATCATGTTTGAAGAAGAACAAACTCCATCCAAGCCCACTATTACTGAAGAAACTCAAAAGACTCAAACCCACAGTCGATATGAGACTATTAGGGTTCCCATACTGAGACCTTCTAAGTACCCCATATGGAAAGTGAAGATGGCTATGTTTCTGGAAGCTATAGATCCAGAATACCTTGACAGAATTAATGAAGGACCACATAAGCCAAACAAGCTCTCTGTTGTAGTTGCAGATCAGCCAGCAAAGACCATACCAAAGGAGAAAAGTGAGTATACAGTTGAAGATATCTCATCCATTGCCAAGGATGCAAAGGTAAGGCATTTGCTGCAAAGTGCCATTGATAATGTCATATCAAATAGAAATTTTCTGCACCTGGAACTCCAC
Source organism: Apium graveolens (assembly GCF_009905375.1). NCBI lineage: Eukaryota > Viridiplantae > Streptophyta > Magnoliopsida > Apiales > Apiaceae > Apium > Apium graveolens. Next base: position 102,128,365 of record NC_133649.1, read on the forward strand.
AGCAAAATGGAGTTGTAGAAAGAAAGAACAGGACTCTCATTGAAGCTGCACGAACTTTGCTTGATGAAGCAAAGCTGCCAACCTAGTTTTGGGCTGAGTAGAGCATCAATTGAAGAAAGCTGGAATTGGCACAAAAGACTCTCTCATTTAAATTTCAACAACATAAATGAGCTTGTAAAGAAAGATCTTGTGAGAGGACTGCCAAAATCAGTATTTGCTCCTGATGGCCTTTGTGATTCTTGTCAAAAGGCAAAATAAAGAAAATCTTCTTTAAAGAGCAAAACTGAATCCTCAATTCTTGAGTCTTATCACCTACTACATGTTGATCTATTTGGTCCAGTTAATCTCATGTCCATTGCAAAGAAAAAATATGTTATGGTTATAGTGGATGAGTTTACAAGATACACTTGGGTGTATTTCTTGTACAAGAAGAATGAAACTGCATCTACTCTAACTGATCATGTCAGACAGCTGGATAAGTTGGTCAAAGATTCTGTTAAAATTATAAGAAGTGATAATGGCACTGAATTCAAGAATTCAATTATGGAAGAGTTCTGCAAAGAGCATGGAATCAAACAGGAATTTTCTGCACCTGGAACTCCACAGCAAAATGGAGTTGTAGAAAGAAAGAACAGGACTCTCATTGAAGCTGCACGAACTTTGCTTGATGAAGCAAAGTTACCAACCTACTTTTGGGCTGAAGCTGTGTAGACTGCTTATTTTACATAGAATGCTACACTCATAAACAAGCATGGAAAAACACCATATGAGATGGTGAACAAAAAGAAGCCAAATCTGAAATACTTTCATGTATTTGGTTGTAAGTGTTTTGTTCTTAAGACTCATCCTGAACAGCTGTCAAAATTTGATCTAAAAGCTGATGAAGGAATTTTTGTTGGATATCCACTTTCCTCAAAAGCCTTCAGAGTCTACAATTTAAGAACAAGGGTTGTCATGGAATCCATCAATGTATCTTTTAACGATAAGAAGATTACTGGACTTGAAGATTTCAATGATCATGATCAGCTGAGATTTGAAAATGAAGACTTAAATTCTGATTCTTCAAATTCTGATGACTTAAAATCTGATGCTGTAAGTTCTGACGGGTTAAGTTCTGATATCATTGAAACTATGGTAACAACTCCAAAGGAAAATGCACCTGTCCAGGGGGAGCAAGATGGAAATCCTACCACATCTCAAGACTCTCAAGAAGCATCAGAATCTATCACTAGTTCTTCAAGTTCTGATTCATCTAGTTCTGATGAGCCAAATTCTGATAATTCTGGAAACTCTGATACTTCAAATCCTGAAGGATCCAAGTCAAAATCTGAAGTCTCGGAGAACATATCTACAGGGGGCATCTGAAAATGCTGATGGAGACAGCATGGATCATGGGGGAGGATCCAGTTCTAGAAGTCAACTTCAATCTGCAAGGAAGTGGACCAAATCACATACACCTGACTTAATAATTGGAGATCCTGAAGCAGGTGTCAGAACTAGAACTGCAACATCAAATGAATGTCTCTATCATTCTTTTCTATCTCAGACTGAACCAAAGAAAGTGGAAGAAGCTCTTCAAGATGCTGATTGGGTGCAAGCAACGCAGGAAGAGTTAAATTAATTTGAAAGAAATAAAGTCTGGACCCTAGTTCCAAGACCAAAGAACAGATCCATTATTGGCACAAAATGGGTGTCCAGAAATAAAACTGACAGTGATGGCATAAATACAAGGAATAAAGCAAGGCTGGTTGCTAAAGGCTACTCTCAACAGGAGGGTATTGATTATGATGAAACATTTACACCAGTTGCTAGATTGGAAGCCATAAGAATCTTTTTGGCTTATGCTGCTCACAAAAAGTTTAAAGTCTTTCAAATGGATGTGAAAAGTGTTTTTCTTAATAGAGAATTGGAAGAAGAGGTCTATGTTGAACAACCTCCAGGCTTTGTAGATTCAAAATTTCCAAATCATGTCTACCGGCTTGACAAAGCACTTTATGGCCTTAAGCAAGCTCCTAGAGCATGGTATGAGACTTTAGCTCAATTCCTTCTAGAAAGTGGATTTCACAGAGGTAAAATTGATAAAACACTGTTCCACCTCAACAATGGAAAGGATCTACTTTTGGTACAGATATATGTTGATGATATCATATTTGGTTCTATAAATGCCAAACTCTGTGAAAGGTTTACAAAACTAATGCAGTTAAGATATCAAATGAGTATGATGGGAGAACTCAGCTATTTTCTGGGACTTCAAGTCAAGCAAAATGAAGAAGGTACTTTTATCTGTCAATCCCAGTACACCAGAAATTTACTGAAGAAATTTAGAATGCAAGATTGTTCAACTGCATTTACTCCCATGGCCACTGCAACCAAGTTAGATAAAGATACTGGTTCATCAGTAGATATTACTAACTACAGAGGTATAATTGACTCTTTACTCTATTTAACTGCATGTAGACCTGATATCATGTATGCTACCTGTCTTAATAGCTGTGAAAAGAATTCTCAATTAACTCAAGGGTACAGCTGATCTAGGATTGTGGTATCCTAGAGAATCAGATTTTAAGCTAATAGGTTACTCAGATGCAGATTTTGCAGGATGCAAAATAGACAGAAAAAGCACTAGTGGAAGCTGCCAATTTCTTGGAGGCAGATTGGTTTCTTGGTTTAGCAAGAAACAGAAGTCAATTGCCACATCAACTGCAGAAGCAGAATATATTGCTGCAGGAAGTTGTTGTGCACAAATTCTTTGGATGAAGAATCAGTTACTGGATTATGGGTTAGAATTTTCTAAAATACCTATTTACTGTGATAATCAAAGTGCTATTGCTATGACAGGTAATCTAGTTCAACACTCAATGACAAAGCACATCAGCATTAGGTACCATTTCATAAGGGAACATCTGATGGAAGGAACAGTGGAATTGCATTTTGTTCCAACAGATCAACAACTAGCAGATATCTTCACAAAACCACTATGTGAAGCTACTTTTACAAGACTGGTAAATCAATTTGGAATGGTTTCAGGTTCTTTCTCTAAATCTGCTTAGTTTTTGTTCTCATGCATCAGACTTTATGATCAGTGTTTACAGATTGTCTTATCTTCATGTAATATGTGCTTAAATTGAAATTCATTAAATGCTGATTGTTATCTGATGTGGATCTATATACTCTGATAAGTGTTTTAAATGTTCTGTGACAATTCAATCCAATGAGGATAACTGTGCCAGATGTTTGAATTAGTTGTTTATGTGGAAACTCATTAGCACAAGCAAATTCTGATATGGAGCTTAGTCAAGTTTACTTTGTGTATCTTATTACTAAGTCACAAACTAGATTCTTGTTTCTTATCTGTCAAATTCTGATGTCAGTAAATCTTAAGGATGAACTAAATGCTGATAAGCCTTACTTATCAAAAGAAAAGAAGAGAAAAGAAAAGAAAAGTCAGGTACTCCTTTGAGATCTAGAGTAAATATGTGAAAGGGAAGACCCAAGTGCATTGCTGGTATTAAGTAATATGCATTAGAAAAGCAAATAAATTTTTCTTGGTGACTTTTCACATTCTCTGATTACTGGAGAAATACTTTGATAATAGCATAAATTTTGATAAGCAGTTGTGACTCACTTACACTGAGAAGCCACTGTAAAAAGAAATTTCAAAAGATGCATAAAATGAGCACAAACAGTATAGGTGAACTCCTGCATAAATTTGTTCTATAGTAGACTTCATGATTGATGACAGATTTTAAGCACTTTTCTTAGTTATGCCTTTTTCTAAGATGTACTGAAGTTTATCAGACTTTAATCTTTATCTGATATTCTGCTGAATGCACACACTTTCACTCCATATGAATGATGAAAATTACTGTGGTGATTTAGTTGTTTCTGACAAACAGTTAAGTGTCATAAGCATAATTTCTGAGGACAAGTTCTGATGGAAGTTTTGATGATTAAACTCTGAAGAAAACAAGTCAGTATTTGTATGAAGAATTACAGAAACAAACATTCACTTTTTGAGTACAGAAGCCATATTCTGATGATCATCAAGTTCTGATGTAAATCCTGATGGAAACTCTTACGTGGCATTATTTATTTACTTGACTTATTTGTGGTAAATACTGAACGGTCATATTTAATCAGAATATAATTAGGTGAGATAAAAATAGTCATAATCATTAAGGGTTAGTGGTAAACGTGTTTGTCTTGAAAAACTGCATGTGCACAGTAATTGTTACTTATTTCACGTGCCCATTAACTCCTGCTTTCATTTTTTACTGACTATTATTATCACACATCGGTCTAGGGAGACGAGGCACCATTATTTCTACTCTTAATCGTTAAACAGTCCTCGAGTCCCTTGGTATTCCATTGGCTATTTAAACTGACATTTCATCTTAGCCAAAACATCTTCCATTCTCACACAAACTCATTCTCTCTCTTTTAATTCTTTTATCCTTCATAAACAAAAATGGTTCTTTTCAACATGTTTATGAACTATGAAATTTCAATGTAGAGTTTAGTTGTGATGATTGGCAACAGGAATGGCATGTCACCGCCATTCCTGAAGAGATCTGGAACTTGGTTCCACAAGAGGTTCACACAAACCTCTTGTTCTTTTTGATGGACTATCAACTCCATCTTGATCATTTGGAAGAAGAACGGAGAGAGGCTCTTTTCAGCAAGAACGGATCATCCAACTTGCAGTGCTCTTTGTCAGCAACAGGAGGAACTAGTCGATAGGTATTCTTCTAGGACTAAGGCTGTGGATGTTCACGATCTTAGACTAGGCTTATCTTGTAATCTTTTGCATGAAATCTATAAATTTCATAAGATGTACTCTTTGGATATTTTAATGAAATTTACTTTGATTGCAAGATTTCGTCTCTGTTTCTCTCATATTATGTGAATGTGAATGTTCTTATTGTAGTCTTTTAATCTTTACTTCATCTATTTGAACTATATCTCTTGATGAATGTTTTGATTAAAATTATGGTCAATAATAAATTGTGATGATTTCAGACACAGTTAAAGCCAGGTTCATGCTTCAGAACCTGTGATAGTTGAAGCTGAAAATGTCAATTTTCAGAAAGAAACAGAAGTTGAAGGGTCAATCCCTCAGGTAAATGTTGAAGCTCAAAGTTCTAATACTTTGAAGAGGAAAAGAACTGTAAACTCTGCTGAAAAGGAAACTCCTTCATTGGCAAGGAGACTAAAGAAAATGAGGGCAAATAGGTATAATACTAAATCTCCATCTGAAGATTCTGCAGAAGCTGAGGAAGGGGATCTGGAATCTCTGATCTCAAAAGAGCAAATTATCATTGAAGCCCTTCCAGCTAAAGCTCAAGACACTGTTCCTAATACAGTGATCACTCCTACTGTTTCTCCGGTAAGAGAGACAACAGGTGAAGGTTCAGGATTAAGTCCTGAAATTTATATCACTAGGTTGCACATTCCAATTGTTCTTTATTTGGAAGCTCCTACAGCAGCTCAGCCATCTACAGTCAACTCTCCAATCTTAGATGTTGAGATACCATCTACACCAGTTCTGGAGATAAATTCTGATGCTCGGAATTTAGATGATGTTATCCCTGAATCTCCAGTTGCTTCACACACTATAGTGTTGTCAGAACATAATGAGTCTTCCTCAAGTTCTGAAGACAGTGTTTTTATTGAGACTCCAGCTCCCATTCTGAGCAAGGAAGCATTGGTAAAGAAATTTGTTGAACAGGATGCACCTATTCCTTGGGAGGATACTCACAGAGGTGTGGAGTGGACCAAGAAGTGGAATGAATCAGATTTTATTCCAAGCACCAAAATTCTGACAGAGCACGTGTCAAAAGCTAATGAGTTATTGTCAAATTCTGATTTCAAGACTCAACTCAAGGTTACAGCTATGAGTACAAGAAGTCTTCATGGTCTACATTATATTACTCATGCTAAGATTGATACACTAAAGGAAAATGCTAATAAGCTAGATCTACAGATCAAGCTTGACAAGAATATATATATCAGACCTACTCTTGAGAATGTTGAAGCCATTGAGAAGATTCAAGAGAAGCAACAGGCCCAAATTACTGAGGTCCTACAAAATCAAACTTCTCAGAAAGCTCAATTGGATGAGATCCAATCTTCAGTTAAACTTCTTCTCTCTCTCTTACTTCCTGATGATGCCAAAAAGGGGGAGAAGGTAGTTAAGTCCAAATGCTAACCTACTCAAATACTGAAGAAGAAGGATGAAAAAGGTGATAACCAGGGAAACTCTGATAAGAATAGAGGTCAAGTAAAAGTACAAGGAAAATCTTCACAGAAAGTAATTTCTGATGTTAGCAAATTTTCTACACTGAACAAGTCAAGTTCTGATAAGCAAAGTCTGATATCAAGTTCTGATATCCTGATTCAGTCAGGATCTAAAAACTCTCAGAAGTTTTTACAAACTCTAAAGCTAAAGGGGAAGCAGACTACTGTTTATTACAAAGTTCCTAAAATCCAGACACTTGATGAGGAGATAGCTAGAAGATTATTTCTGAAACAAAATCCAGGAATGGATTTGGAAACTCTCAAGGAGGAAGAAGCTAGATTTGCAGCTGAGAAGGCAAATCTAAAGTCTAAAGCTTCTAATGCAAAGAAACCTCCAAGGCCTAAGGAAAAAGGCATTGTGATCAAGGAAAAGTCAAATTATGAGGCTTCAAAGTCCAAGACTAGATCACAAACTGAGATTGATCCTAAGTCAAAAGGAAAAGAAAAGGTTGGTGAACTGATAAGTGGCATTTTATACCACTTAGAACGTCTTAAAATGGCTTAAATTGGTGTCTTGAAATCAAGTATTTTTTGTATTTGATGTGTTTTTCTAGTGTTTATGTATTTCAGGGTATTAGTTGCATTTCGGAGGAGGAATCATCAAGAATAAGCATTGGCATGTGTTCACCATTACGAGAGGAAAAGAACGGGCAGAATACGGTGAAGAAACGGAACAAACCTGGAAATTTTCCAGTAGGGTCCTGCGCGCCCGCGCAGCAATGCTGAGCGGCCGCGCAGCAGCCTTGCGCGCCCGCGCAGAAATGTTGAGCGGCCGCGCAGGGTCGGGGAAAATAATATATTGTTTTAGACTTCTACTTTTGTTTGGCTTCCAACTTCTATGTAATCTGAGTTTTATGGGACTATTATATAAGTAGATTTGAGACGTTTTTCACAGAGTATTAAGAGGGGATTATGTTTTAGATTGTGTTTTTCAAGAAGCGAAGGAGATAAGGAAGAAGACCGATTTAGCACACAGCAACGAAGAGGAAGCATATATTCTTGTGATTCTTGTTTCGTTGTAACGTTGGATGCTAGTTTTCTTGCTTTGACTTATTTACTCTTGTGACGTACTCTGTTTTAATATAATTAGTTTAGTTGTTATTTTCTTGTGTTCGTTTATCATGATTTCATATGAACCCATGATGGCGATAAGTTCTATTATGGGCTAATCGTGATCATGGGGTTGCAACGGATTTATTATGGAATTCTTTAGTTAATTGTTTAATACTTTAGTGTGTGATGATTGCATGATATCTAGTATTGGTTGTGCGTATTCGTCTTATGTGCGTCGCGAACATATAAGATAGGGTGTTAATCTCTTGTGAAGCGACGGTGGATCTTGAGATTTAGAACTTGCCATGCTAGCATAGGTTCATGTACGTTGTGCATGATTAGTGGGTAACTCTAACAGTTTTATTTGCCCTATGTAATCAAAAGGAATAACTTGTGCTTAAATCGTTGTATTATCAATTTCTGTAGACATATAGGAACTCAACATAATTGATGACTATTCAACTTCTATCTTAATTGTGGATGTTTGGTAGAATGGTATTAGTACAATGAAAGTTGGCTTTTATCAGTTTTGTGTTATTCGATTAATATCATCACTGTCACATGCTAAAGGTAATAACTATGGCTATAGAAGGAAGTAATAATGAAGTTGTGATCTCATGAGTGTTTTATTATTGAGGATTCGGATTCAGGAACTGAGCAGAAAGAACCAGTAAACATGGGAGATCATATTGTTCAAGCTGATCCAGCTCTTATGGATTTTTCTCGGCCTAAAATTGATGACATTCAGTCAAGCATCCTTCATCCGGCTATTCAAGCTAACACCTTTGAAATCAAGCCGGGCACTATTCAGATGGTGCAGAATTCTGTTTCTTTTGGAGGAGCGGCAAATGAAGACCCCAACATGCACATAAGGAATTTTGTCGAGATCTGCAGCACTTTTAAGTATAATGGCGTGACTGATGAGGCTATCAAGTTGAGGCTTTTCCCATTCTCACTGAGGGATAAGGCTAAAGACTGGTTACATTCTGAACCAGCTGGGTCAATCACTACGTGGCAAGATCTTGCGCAAAAGTTTCTAGTGAAGTTTTATCCAATGGCAAAGACTGCTGCTATGAGGAGTGCTCTTACTCAGTTTGCGCAGCAACCTACAGAATCTATGTGCGAGGCTTGGGAACGCTACAAGGAAATGTTGAGAAAATGTCCACATCATGGAATGCCGGATTGGATGGTAATCACTGGTTTTTATAATGGTTTGGGGGCTCAATCTCGGCCCATGCTCGATGCAGCAGCTGGAGGCGCCTTATGGGCTAAAAGCTATACTGAGGCGTATAATCTTATCGAGACGATGGCTGCAAATGAGCATCAAAACCCAACTCAGAGGATGACGTCAGGCAAGGTAGCAGGTATTCTGGAAGTTGATGCAGCCACCGCTATTGCAGCCCAGCTCCAAGCGCTATCAATGAAGGTTGATTCTTTGGCTACGTATGGAGTTAATCAAATAGCTATGGTTTGTGAGCTTTGTGCAGGTTCTCATGCTACGGATCAGTGTTCTCTTGTAAACGAATCTGTTCAGTATGTGAATAATTATCAGCGACAACAGCAGCCTGTGTCAGCGACCTATCATCCTAACAACAGAAATCATCCAAATTTCAGCTGGGGAAATAATCAGAATGCTATTCAGCCACCATATCAGCAAGGAGTGAGTAAACAGTTTAACCCACCTGGATTCCAGCAACCACAGCAGTATGCTACAAGACAATCATATCCTCAACAGGGAAGTGCAGCTGCACCTACTAGTGCTGATTTTGAGGAACTAAAGCTATTGTGCAAGAGTCAGGCGGTTTCTATCAAGACCTTGGAAAATCAAATCGGTCAATTAGCCAATGCAGTGCTCAATCGTCAACCTGGCACTCTTCCCAGTGACACGGAAGTACCAGGCAGGAAGGAAGCTAAAGAGCAAGTCAAGGCTATTACCTTAAGGTCTGGAAAAGTAGCTGATGCTGAAAAGGCAAAAGAAGTCGAAGCTGAAGTTCGAGATGAAGAATCTAAGCAAAGGGAGAAAGCGGCGGAACCAAGGAAGACTACTATTGAACACACTCTGCCTGAGGCTAATACAGGGGAGAAACAGCTCTATCCTCCACCACCTTTTCCTAAGAGATTGCAGCAACAAAAGCTGGATAGACAGTTCGGGAAGTTTCTGGAGGTGTTCAAGAAACTTCACATCAATATACCTTTCGCTGAGGCTCTGGAACAAATGCCTAGTTATGCGAAGTTTATGAAGACTATTCTTTCAAGGAAGGTGAAACTGGATGACCTTGAAACTGTTGCTCTCACGGAAGAATGCAGCGCGGTTCTGCAACAAAAGTTACCACCAAAACTGAAAGATCCAGGAAGCTTCACCATTCCTTGCACCATTGGCAATCTAACTTTTGACAAGTGCCTTTGTGATTTGGGAGCAAGCATTAATCTGATGCCGTTGTCGATCTTTAAAAAGCTGGACCTACCTGATCCAAAACCCACATACATGTCGCTACAATTGGCGGACCGTTCCATTACTTACCCAAGGGGCATAGTTGAAAATGTGCTCGTCAAGGTGAATAAGCTCTTCTTTCCTGCTGATTTTGTTATTCTGGATTTTGAGGAAGATAAAAAGATTCCCATAATCTTGGGGAGGCCTTTCTTGGCGACTGGTCGTACCTTGATAGATGTGCAAAAAGGAGAACTTACTATGTGGGTTCAAGATCAGGATGTGACCTTCAACGTATTCAAGGCAATGAAATTCCCTACAGAAGATGAGGAGTGCTTAAAAGTGGATGTGATTGATTCTGCGGTTACTTCGGAACTCGATCACATGCTAATGTCTGATGCATTGGAAAAGGCCTTAGTGGGGGAATTTGACAGTGATGATGAAGATAGCAACGAGCAATTACAATATCTGAACGCTTCTCCCTGGAAGCGAAAGCTAGATATACCATTTGAATCTCTTGGTACTTCTGACCTCAAGAACGCTGAAGGGAAGCTCAAACCATCAATAGAGGAAGCGCCTACCTTAGAGCTCAAACCATTACCTGAACACTTGAGGTATGCCTTTTTAGGTGATTCATCTACGTTACCTGTTATTATTTCAGCTGACCTTTCAGGTAGTGAGGAAGACAAGCTCTTAAGGATTTTGAGAGAATTCAAATCGGCTATAGGATGGACTATAGCAGACATCAAGGGGATAAGTCCCTCATATTGTATGTATAAAATTCTGTTAGAGGAAGGTAGTAAGCCAACTGTGGAACAGCAGCGAAGACTGAACCCAATCATGAAGGAGGTGGTGAAGAAAGAAATTCTGAAATGGCTAGATGCAGGCATCATTTATCCTATTTCTGACAGCTCGTGGGTGAGCCCTGTACAATGTGTTCCTAAGAAGGGAGGTATCACTGTGGTCGCAAATGAAAAGAATGAGCTCATCCCTACTCGAACAGTTACAGGATGGAGAGTATGCATGGATTATAGAAAATTAAACAAAGCCACAAGAAAGGATCACTTCCCTCTCCCATTCATTGATCAAATGCTTGACAGATTGGCGGGACATGAGTATTTTTGTCTTCTGGATGGGTATTCCGGGTATAATCAGATTTGTATTGCACCAGAGGATCAGGAAAAGACTACCTTCACTTGTCCATTTGGCACATTTGCTTTTCGTAGAGTTTCGTTTGGGTTATATGGCGCCCCGGCCACCTTTCAGAGATGTATGATGGCTATATTCTCTGACATGATTGGAAATAACGTCGAAGTGTTCATGGATGACTTCTCCGTCTTTGGACACTCATATGATGAATGCTTGAATAATCTGCGCGCCGTACTCAAAAGATGCGTGGAAACTAATTTGGTGCTTAATTGGGAGAAATGTCATTTTATGGTGCGTGAAGGCATTATCCTTGGGCATAAGGTCTCTAGCAAAGGTCTGGAGGTGGACAAGGCCAAGGTGGGAGTCATTGAAAATCTTCCCCCACCTAATTTAGTAAAAGGAATCCGTAGTTTTCTCGGTCATGCGGGTTTTTATCGGCGATTCATCAAGGACTTTTCAAAGATATCTAAGCCGTTGTGCAATTTACTTGAGAAAGATGTGCCTTTCAAATTTGATGATGAATGTTTGGCAGCATTCGAGACTCTCAAGGAGAGTTTGATCACGGCACCAGTTATTACAGCACCAGATTGGACAGAACCGTTTGAGATGATGTGTGATGCGAGTGACTATGCGGTAGGTGCAGTTCTGGGACAGCGCAAGAAAAATCTCTTCCATGTGGTCTACTATGCGAGTAAGACTTTAAATGGGGCCCAATTGAACTACACCACTACTGAGAAGGAGCTTTTGGCTATAGTCTTTGGCTTTGAGAAATTTCGATCTTATCTGCTTGGTACGAAAGTGACAGTATTCACTGATCATGCAGCTATTCGCTATCTGGTTTCTAAGAAGGATTCGAAGCCAAGACTCATTCGTTGGGTGCTTTTACTTCAAGAATTTGAGTTAGAGATCAAAGATAGAAAAGGTACCGAGAATCAAGTAGCTGACCATCTCTCTAGGTTGGAGAATCCCGATTCTACTTCACAAGATAGGACGTTAATCAATGAATCTTTTCCGGATGAGCAGTTGTTTGCAATTCAGGAGGAAGAACCATGGTTTGCAGATATTGTAAACTATCTTGTCAGCAATATAATGCCTCTTAATTTGACATCCGCGCAAAAGAAGAAGTTTCTGCATGAGGTGAAGTAGTATATATGGGATGAACCATATTTGTTTAGACAGGGAGCTAACCAGATCATCAGGAGATGTATCTCGTTCTGTGAGACGGAGGGGATATTACGAGACTGCCATTCCACGGTTTATGGTGGACACTATGGAGGTGAGAAAACGGCAGCTCGTATTCTGCAAGCAGGTTTTTTCTGGCCCACCTTGTTCAAAGATGCTCATCAGTTTGTTTTAAGGTGTGATCGTTGCCAAAGAGTGGGAAATTTGTCAAGGAAGGATGAGATGCCATTAAATGTGATGCTTGAAGTCGAGGTCTTTGATGTATGGGGAATCGATTTCATGGGGCCTTTTATCTCGTCTTGCAATAATCAGTACATTTTGCTGGCAGTCGATTATGTCTCAAAATGGGTCGAAGTTAAAGCTTTACCGACAAATGATGCAAAGGCAGTGCTAAATTTTCTTCATAAGCAAATTTTCACAAGGTTTGGAACACCTCGGGTAATCATAAGTGATGAAGGATCGCATTTTTGCAACCGTAAGTTCACTTCTATGATGCAGCGTTATAATGTGAATCATCGAGTAGCTACTGCCTATCATCCGCAAACAAATGGTCAAGCGGAAGTGTCTAACAGAGAGATAAAGCACATTCTAGAGAAGGTTGTTTGTCCATCAAGGAAGGATTGGTCTTTAAAGCTCGATGAAGCTGTTTGGGCTTACAGAACAGCATACAAAACTCCACTTGGGATGTCACCGTTTCAGTTGGTGTACGGTAAGGGATGTCATCTACCGGCGGAGCTTGAGCATAAGGCCTACTGGGCATTGAAGAAATTGAACCTGGATTTAGATGCAGCTGGTAAGAAAAGAATGCTTCAGCTTAATGAACTTGATGAATTTCGACTTCAAGCGTACGAGAATAACAAAATGTATAAGGAAAAGGTGAAAAGGTGGCACGATAGGAAGCTACATCCTAAGTTGTTTGTGCCAGGGCAACAAGTTCTGTTATTCAACTCTCGGCTCCGACTTTTTCCTGGGAAGTTGAAATCAAGGTGGTCTGGACCTTTTATTGTCAAAACTGTGTTTCCACATGGAGCGGTGGAAATTTTTGAGAATGATTCGGACCAAGCATTCAAGGTTAACGGTCAGCGGTTGAAGCACTACTATGGGGACATGGCAAACCGAGAGGTGGTTAGTGTCATTTTGTTGACTACGTGAGAAAGGAACGGAACGTCAAGCTAATGACGAAAAAGAAGCGCTGCGTGGGAGGCAACCCATGAATTGTTGTTACAGGAACCCTTAGAAGTTAATAACCTATCCAAAAACACAAAAAAATCAGAAAACAGGGGCTGAAAAAAAAAAATTCCAGAGACCTTCTGCGCGCCCGCGCAGCTATGCTGAGCGGCCGCGCAGCTATGCTGAGCGGCCGCGCAGCTTGCTGCGCGCCCGCGCAGAAACGCTGAGCGGCCGCGCAGGGGTCGAGTTCCAGAATTTTTTTTATAGTTCAGAAAAAAAAAAAAAAAAAAAACAAAACAAAAACACAAAAACCCATTACAGCCCATAAACCCACGAATTCTTTTCCCATTACCCCATGATTTTATCCCTCAACCCCACTCCTAATCTAATTTAACCTACTCCACACCTTATATATACATACACCTATCCTACATATCTCCCACAACTTCCTACACTTAAACCCTCTCATAAACATCAAAAATCAGTTCTTACACACTTTTATTCACAAATCAATGGCACCCAAGAGAGCACGCACTATTGACAGCAGCAGCACAGTTCCTACTGTTGATTCATCAAGGGGTACTGCTGCAAGGCCTCGGTTAACTGACAGAGCCGCGGAGGAGGAGTACACTAGGCTGTTGGGGAAGCCGATTCTGAAAGAGAGGGGGTTTTTACCATCAGGGAGGGATGGTGAGTTGTTGCCCATGATTGCAGAGAAGGGGTGGATAGCTTTTTGTGAGTCACCCGAAGCAGTACCGATGAGTGTTATTCGCGAGTTCTACGCGAACGTGAAGGCTGAAAAGAATGGGTTTTCTGTAGTTCGTGGGCTGACGGTTGATTATCATCCTGCGGCGATTCGCCGTGTGATTGGACAGCGAGAGAGGAAGCCCGAGGAGGAGAACTAGAATGAAAAGACTGTTGAGGACTTTGACTTGGATTTGATTTGTGCGACTCTATGTCGACCGGGCACAGTTTGGAACCGCAGTCCAGCCAATAATGAGTATCGTCACTTTCCGGCGATCGCCATGAACAGGTATGCCCGTGCATGGAACGCATTTATATGTGCTAATATTTTGCCTTCTTCACATGCACACGAGGTCACAGTTGAGAGAGCACAGTTGTTGTGGGGAATTCTGAATGAGGAATACTATGTGGACCTTGGTGAGTTTATCTACCGAGGAATTCTGAAGTTTTTGAGGGGAGCAAAGCATATGAACATCCCTTATGCATCCACGGTTACAAAGCTATGCCGTGCAGTAGGAGTGAACTGGCCGGCTCATGAGCAGTTGCAGTTGCCAGCAGCTCCTATAGATTCTGGCACTCTGAATGGGATGCAGGAGTGGACCGGTGGTGAGCCTGAGGAGCATGGGCTGGGTTATCATCTTCCAGGAGGGCGTCCAGCACGAGGTGCTACTATGGCCAGGCCAGGGCGTGGTGAGGCTAGTTCTTCGAGAGCTCAGGAGGGTGCTGGGATGGGTGATGCCCAGTATAGGAGGCTTTCACGGCGGATGGATGCCATGTATGAGACGCAGAGCAGGTTTGCTCAGGAGCTCACCCTTGCGTTAGGGACTGCTTTTCGAGGCCTTGGAGCTGATATCCAGTGGCCAGTTTTTGGTGAGGACTCTGCATACCCGCCGCCTGATACTCCACCCACTGAGGGTGATGATGATGATGACTCCGAGTAAGTATACCCTGTGTTCCTTTCTACTACCTTCACTAGGGACAGTGAAGATTTTAAGTTTGGGGGTGGTAGTTAAGGAATATTTTGCGTGTGTCATATAGTTGCATATTCATGATAGTTAGTTCATATAGTTGCATAATTTTTGCCATATAGTTTTTTTTATATATATAGCTTTATTTGTTGTCATATCATATAGCTCATGCATATACTATGATCCCTTTTGCAATGATTTATCGACTGAATTGTGATATTGATGCGAGTGTAGTGATAGCATTAAAGTGATATTAAGTTGTGTAGGTTGATATGCATGCTAGAAGCACTTGTATTGTCACTAAGTCTTAGAGAATGCTGAAGGACTAGATTATTGTTATGATCTGATTATTTTCGAGGATAATCTATTTATTATGCTTAGAATTTGATAATAGGTTCTTAGTGGTAAAGGCATGAAAAAGAAAAAAAATGGAGTAAAAATGGAATTTGTTGCTAGTTGTGGCTAGGCGTCAAATGGCTAGTAGCCGGCTCGCATGTTATGCGAGTAGTCTAGGGTTGAGCAAGATGGAGCGAAACGCACTTGCTCAGAGATTAAAAAAAAAAAAAAAAAATTTGCGTAATTGATCAAGAGTGGGCTCTTTGGTATTCGAGTTATTAAGTTCTTAGGGGACTTTGTGCCTAGTGACCTAAGGCTTTTAGAGTCTGGGATCCGCTAACCTAACGCTCGTTACATGGATACCATTGTATAAGTCTTTTGTGGACCTCACTCATTGTACGGTCAAATAAGCATTTGCGTTGTAAATAAAAAGCACGATTCCGTAGTAAGCTCCAAAGTTCTTGTAGTGTTGTATATCACTTTGTGCCTAGAATTTTTATTCTTTGTATAATCGTAGGATTGCCTTGAGGATAGTCTAGTCATAGTAATTGGTCTAGTTCCGAAGCATATCTGTTAAGCATTTGCACACACCACATTTCTGGCGGTATGTCCGTTTGCATGAGTTTCTTGATCTTTAGTGTCTAACTGCATTCGTTGAGACGTGACAATTTGGTTGGTTAATTGTAGTAAGGGGGATCGTTGCATTTTCATATAGATTGCATTCATGCATATTTTTATTTGTTTTTGAGTCTGTGACGCTTGAGGACAAGCATCGATTTAAGTTTGGGGGTGTGATAAGTGGCATTTTATACCACTTAGAACGTCTTAAAATGGCTTAAATTGGTGTCTTGAAATCAAGTATTTTGTGTATTTGATGCGTTTTTCTAGTGTTTATGCATTTCAGGGTATTAGTTGCATTTCGGAGGAGGAATCATCAAGAATAAGCCTTGGCATGTGTTCACCATTGCGAGAGGAAAAGAACGGGCAGATTACGGTGAAGAAACGGAGTAAACCTGGAAATTTTCCAGTAGGGTCCTGCGCGCCCGCGCAGCAATGCTGAGCGGCCGCGCAGCAGCCTTGCGCGCCCGCGCAGAAATGCTGAGCGGCCGCGCAGGGTCGGAGAAAATAATATATTATTTTAGACTTCTACTTCTGTTTGGCTTCCAACTTCTATGTAATCTGAGTTTTATGGGACTATTATATAAGTAGATTTGAGACGTTTTTCACAGAGTATTAAGAGGGGATTATGTTTTAGATTGTGTTTTGCAAGAAGCGAAGGAGATAAGGAAGAAGACCGATTTAGCACACAGCAACGAAGAGGAAGCATATATTCTTGTGATTCTTGTTTCGTTGTAACGTTGGATGCTAGTTTTCTTGCTTTGACTTATTTACTCTTGTGACGTACTCTGTTTTAATATAATTAGTTTAGTTGTTATTTTCTTGTGTTCGTTTATCATGATTTCATATGAACCCATGATGGCGATAAGTTCTATTATGGGCTAATCGTGATCATGGGGTTACAACGGATTTATTATGGAATTCTTTAGTTAATTGTTTAATACTTTAGTGTGTGATGATTGCATGATATCTAGTATTGGTTGTGCGTATTCGTCTTATGTGCGTCCGAACATATAAGATAGGGTGTTAATCTCTTGTGAAGCGACGGTGGATCTTGAGATTTAGAACTTGCCATGCTAGCATAGGTTCATGTACGTTGTGCATGATTAGTGGGTAACTCTAACAGTTTTATTTGCCCTATGTAATCAAAAGGAATAACTTGTGCTTAAATCGTTGTGTTGTCAATTTCTGTAGACATATAGGAACTCAACATAATTGATGACTATTCAACTTCTATCTTAATTGTGGATGTTTGGTAGAATGGTATTAGTACAATGAAAGTTGGCTTTTATCAGTTTTGTATTATTCGATTAATATCATCACTGTCACATGCTAAAGGTAATAACTATGGCTATAGAAGGAAGTAATAATGAAGTTGTGATCTCATGAGTGTTTTATTATTGATAAATTGAAGTGTTAGTTAAGTGGTTAATTAAGTAGTTAATTATAGTTAATATTTAATCAACAATTTTAAGTGTTATCTTAACATTGAGAAGTAATCATACATTGGTGAGTGAGTTAAATTAGACAATAACTTAGTCTGAGTCTCTGAGGGAACGAACTAGAAAGTATTATATATTACTTGCGAACGCGTATACTTGCGTGAATATTAGTGCGTGATTTCGCCCTAACATGAACCTTTAAAGATTCAGAAAAAGATAAGTTCTTCTATTCCTGTCTATCAAGCTATAATGCATGATGATGATTTTATAGAAGATGAAACTGTTCAAATTCTGAAAAGAAGAAAGTTAATTGAAGAATCTAAAACAACCTCTGACACTGCTCAAGTTGTTCAGAATGAAGAACAGCAAGCTACAGAAGAAACATCAAATTCTGATCAATCTATCAAGACATCTGAAGGGTTTTTAGCACATAAACGCAGCGAAAACGTAAATTTAAATCTTAAAAAAAAACCAAAACCCTCTGCAGGATCCATGCAAAAAATAAAATTTAATTCGTAGTTCAGTATGTTTACCTTAAGAAGCTTTATGTTAATGGAAAGATGGAGGTCTTTAATGGCGATCCAAAAACGATGAACGGAGATCCTTAGCAGCTGCTCCTCAAGTGTGAAGCACTCCACCGGTATCCACCAAGAAAACGATGTAATGAAGGAGGAGGAGATGGAGAGAATTAGGGTTTTGTAAATCTTTTTGGTTGAGGCAAAAATAGGGTCTATAATAGTATATTTATAGGCAAAATTCTCAGCTGAAAATTTTGCCATAAAATATTATTATTATTAACCCTTTATTATTCTCACTAATAATTAAAATACCTTTTAATTATTAATTCTTTTTCTAAACTCTTTAGAAATAATTCTCTCACTTGATTTAATTTCCAAAAATTATATTCTTAATTAATAATATTAAGAACCTTTTCTTAATTAATTTATAATCAATTAAATCTCATTTAATCAATTATTAAATTTTCCAATTATTTATTTATTTCATAAATAAATAATTATCAGCCATTATTAATTAATTCCTCCACCATTAAATCATTCTCTTTTATGGTGTGACCCTGTAGGTTCAATATTAAGCCGGTATTAGAAATAAATAATAATAAAACTATTTTATCATTATTTATATAAATTCTCTAATTCATTAAATATGATTAATTAATTAATCATATTTATTCTACATCATGCGGGATACTTCTCAGCATATCGCGACTATTCAGATAATACGAATTCACTGCTTAGAATACCAAGAACCTATTCAGTGAGTAGTTACCGTACAATCAATTCCTTCTACCCTGCAATGTCACGATTAAATACAAGGCATGGAACTTGTTCAAGCCTATCTTATTTAATCACTTGCTTTCCCATTCACTATGCTTAGTTCTATTTAATGTAAATTAGAGACTCCTTTCTAATTTCATTCACTCTGGCCAGAGATTCCTGAACTAGCATAAGTGGATCAGCATTGAACATTCTCTTCCTTCACTGGAAGGGGTAGATCCTTTATTGATTATACACTATCTTCGTGTACAAATTCCTATACCCAGTAGAGCCCTTATAATTGTCCCTTGAGACTAAGAACTAAACCAAAGCATAGTTCAGTGTACACAAGATGACTACGATGACCTCAAGTCTAAGGATACTTGTACAAATATCACTATGTGAACAACTGCTGTCACGTGAGTGAACTCCATCAGTTGTTCAGCTGTGTGAGTCATGTTCACTGAACTTATTCTATAATAAGCACCTACATACTAGCTATAGTGTCACCACATAAATGTCTATGAGAACAGACATCCATCATAATGAAGCAAGCATAGTATGTACCGATCTTTGCGGATTATTAATTACCAGTTAGTAATCCTACGACCAGGAACTATTTAAGTTTAGAGTTATCATCTTTTAGGTCTCATTATTATAATCTCATCACAATCCATAAAAAGCTTTACTCTAAACTGTGGTATATCTTATTTAAACATTTAAATAGATATAGCCCGTAATAAAAACAAAACAAGTCTTTTATTAATATCAATGAAATCAAAACAGATTACATAAAAGTTATTCCTAAATCCTCATACATGATTGGACTTAGGACATATCTCTTTCAACATCAACCACTGATAATGATCAAGTTGATTTGAAAAAGATGACAATTGCTGATAAGAAGAAGTTCTTATGGAAGAAAGCTACTCCAGTTAAACCAAAATCCAATCTTATGATTAATCAACTCGCAACATTTGGGTTGAAAGCCAAGCAACCTAGAGATAGAGCTGGATTAGGTTCTGATGAAGAAAAGATACAAACAGGAGTAGAAGTTACTCTAAGAGATCCTTTCATGTTGATAGACAAACCATATGAACAAATCAAATAAAAGCACCTTGACAAAGTGTTGTCTGCTCAAATTGGGATAGATACTCATGATAGAGATGATCTAAAAGAGAAATTGATCTTATTTCTCAATGATGGAAGAACTTACAGACTATCTGATACTGATGTGCTAAAGAAGTCTGTCAGAGAGCTTCAACATATTCATTATCTTCTGGAAGTAAAATCTAATATTACAAGAAGATGGTCAGAATACATTTTGAAGGCTATAAGAGATCTTCTCAGAATCTCTGGTACAAAGGCTTCTCAGTACATTCCAATGATTATTGAAGATGATGGAAGAGAAATTCCTATGCTGAAGAATTCTGCTAAGGTGGAAGTTATTCTGAAAGGACGATGCTTATGTTATAATGAAGACTCTTCACATCCTAGAGTTATCAGACTTGGTGATGAAATTGAAAGAACATCAATTCAAGCTCTCAGAACAACCATTTATCAAATTGGTGACAGTAAAGATGAAGAACTGATGCAGGTCAAAGCACAGTTAGTTGAAGTTCTGAGAAAAGCTGAAAATATATTGGTAAAAGATTTTGTTAAGAATCAATATGGATTCAGATTGATCCAGTGATGATGGTAAAGCTGCATGTGATGTAAGTTGTAGTTAATAGTCTTATTAAACTCTCATTGCATTTGAACTTAAATGTTTTTGACATCATCAAATCTATTAACTTGTATATTTTTGCATAATTTACAAGTTGGGGGAGATTGTTAGATATATTTGAGATGTCATGTCTAATATGTTTCATGTTTAGTTTTCAGATTTTAACAAACAAGAAATATCAGTACTTACTGGAATCAGTACTTACTGGAAGTCAGAACTTAAGGTCATATCAGAACTTAAGGTTTTGACAGAACTTATGTGCAAGAGGACTTACCGTTAAGGAAGGAAGCTGATTTACAGGATACAAGATCGAGACTAAACCAAAAGAAGATATGTATGGAAAGAGTTAGAAGATAAGAAGACTTGTATAAGATATCTGATTGATATATTTTAGGAGACAGAATTATATTCCATATCAATTAGAAGTTATCTTGTAACTGTGTACTATATAAAGACAGACATAGATTTACACTATAAGTGTTATCATTATCGAGAAGATCATACATTGTAACATAGCAGCTCTTAGTGATATTTGTTCACCACTGAGAGAGAACAGTTCCATTATAACAGAGTTTATTATATTGAATATATCTGTTTACTATTACTTGTGTTCGAAATTGATTTGATTGTATAAAACACTGTATTCAACCCCCTTCTACAGTGTTGTGTGACCTAACAGGTATCAAGAGTAGGTTGTCCTTCATAGTGTATTAGGTATGGGGCTAGTACATTCTCTAGGATGCATTCCTCTGGACCATAGTTTGACCTTTGGTAGATCAGGGGGTAGATGTGCCACGAACTTTAGGATTGTTGTGAATTTGGGGACCAAATTCTTTTTAAAATTAGATAAAGATTAGGATTTAAAATTAAATTAGACTAATGGGCCTAGAATTTAGATTAGATTCTAATATGGATAACTTGTAGGTTAAGATATAGGGTTTGGTATCGTTATAAGAACCCCATATTCGTCTTCCTCATTTTTAATATCAAAATTTGTAGGGCTTTTTCTCATAAAGATCCGCAAAGGCCCTACGAATTTTTATATTTAAAATGAGGAAGACGAATATGGGGTATTTATAACGATACCAAACCTTATATCTTAACCTGCAAGTTATCCATATTAGAATCTGATCCAAATTCTAGGCCCATTAGTCCAACTCAATTTTAAATCCTAATCTTTATCTAATTTTAATGCCTTTTTTCAATAATCTTATTATTATTATAATTCTAAAAATTTGGGGATATTATAGTATTGATACTTTCCTGCAGTCCACTCACATCTCTATGTCATCCACTGCAACAATCCATGTTCTTATTGAAGGACAGTCCACTCGATCTATTATTCCACCATCCATTATTCTCTATGTTACTGCTGTTGATATAGATGCAGAAGAATCCACTCAAGATGAACCCATAATTGAAGAATCACCACATCATTCAACTTGTACTGAGGTCTTGAAAATAAATGCTGAAGCTCCACCTCATATGGACACTAATCTTGAAGATTTGGTGTTAAATGATGAGGACATGGCAGCTGTGAAGCAGTTGATTCCCACAAAGATCCAATTCCTGATGATTTGCTAAATACTGATGCTGAAGATGAAGTAGCTCATTTAATAAAGGAGCCAGTTGCTGATGAGGAATCTGTGCATGAAAGTGAGTCTAATGGTGGAGAAGATCACAATTAAATCTTGATGAGGATGAACTTTTCTTTACCAAAAACATGACTAAACATGAAAAGAATAAGAGATTAGTTGAGCTGGATGCTAAGAATAGTAGAGAGTTTTCTGATGCAGAATGGAATTCTAAGTGAAAGGATGTTTCATATCTGATCTATGTTGTTACTGTTTCTAAACATCTGGAAAGAGCAGAGCATTGTAAATCCTGATATTCTGACACATCTAAAAGCTTCTACAATATTGTTCAAATCAGTTCAGTATACTCAGTCTCAAGCTAATTCTCAGATTGATAAACTAAAGGAATCTTTTCTTGAAACCAGTATGACCACAACCAAGGAGATCCAGTAGAAATTAGCACCTATCCTCGTTAGGTCCCGAAGTATCGTAGAAGGGGGGTTGAATACGATACTTACTATATTTAAAAAATTCTTTCGAATCTTTTGCGGATATAAAATTTAGTGTCCGGTTAGTGGTTTTGTGTTCTTGAGGTGAATGGTGTTTGAAACAATAAAATGAGGAATACAGGATATTTGAGGAAGTATATATACATATATAAATCCGCGAGGGGTGTTGCTACACTCCGGTAAATAAATTAACCGGCTACAATCTAAGAACAACAAAGTTCCTAGCTTCTACAAAGATCAACAAATTAAATCCTTTACAATGATCTAGCTTTTGTTTGTATAAGTATTTAATTACCAAGTAACGATTATAATGCCCCTAAAATTATACAAGTGTTAAACCGGGCATTATAACGTTACTTCGGTGAGAAGTTAAACGGATATTCAAGGTGCTTGAGCTTCTCTAAAAATCTTTGCTTCTATTTTATCAGCTCTCTTTATTGGAAAAGAAGATAAACATAACTGCTTTGATATGCTGCTTGAGTGTAGACTTATATCAATTAAAATGTGTGGCTGAAATTGAACCACATAAATTAATTAATTGTACAATAAAGATATGGCTGAGGAGTAAGCTATGACCAGGTATATTCTTTTGTAACCTGCGACCAAGGAGGAAATCTTCTAACCTGTGACTAGTAAATTACTAGTACATAGTTTATTTTCACACAAGGCCAACCTGCGACCACAACAGCATGTAGTAGTACTTAAACTTTATTTACTCAAAATTTAACTGGCGACCCTTGTTTACCAGTACAGGTACAATGACTTAAACAATCACAGGTTTACTTAACCTGCGACCTTTACATAACCCGCGACCATTTTGTTTACTTGTTTTTCCTTTCTTTTTTTTGTTTTTGTTTTTGTTTTCTTTTTCTTTTGTTTTTTCTGCTTGTTTTCTTTTTCCTTTTTCTTTTCTTTGAAGTTTAAATTGTAACTAAATTAATTTATAAAATAAACTTAAATATAACTTAAATAAATAAACTAATTTAGATTTATAAAATAGACTTATTTAAATTTTATAAAATAAATCATTTTAAGTTTATTAAATAAATTATAATAAAGTCCATTAAATAAATTTATTTAATTTAACAATTAAACTTTGAGCTTCGCTAATCCCTTGAGCTGTTTAGCTGTATACCCTGCGCACGTCTTCTCGTACTTTAACAAATAAACGTTCAATCCCAATACATTCCTCAACTTAACAATTCTTATAAAAATAATACCCAGGTTCCTTTCACGAGTTGTTGACGCCTAGTGCAACTGGTCTGGTTCACAAACGACTAACCCCGATTTGGGTCTTCGTATTATAGCCTTGATTACATTGTTAAGCTTGCAACAACTTTATCGCTTCGAACACTGACTTTCAACAAACAAATGTACTTTCACTGGAATCCTTTCTGGCACTTTAGAAAATGTCTTCATTGCTACTACAATCTTGAATACTTCATTCACCGTTCTTCACCGATGCTTGAATATATAAATGAACTATTATCAGTGAGTATAACTTCAAGACTGCAGATGTCTTCTTTAACCTCTGTCCAT
Organism: Apium graveolens; assembly: GCF_009905375.1. Taxonomy (NCBI): domain Eukaryota; kingdom Viridiplantae; phylum Streptophyta; class Magnoliopsida; order Apiales; family Apiaceae; genus Apium; species Apium graveolens. The sequence continues at coordinate 102,152,374 of NC_133649.1, forward strand.
ACCATGTCTTCAATTCTTCAGATTCCTATGCTTCGAATACTATCTATCTTCAATCAATGCTAATACACTGAAATCTTCTAGTAGCACTTATACACTGAATCTTCATCATCCTGAAACCCTGAAAGTCTTTAACCTTTATTCTTCACTAAGGCATGAACATATTAATGAGCTTCTCTCAATTACCAATAAAAAACTTCAAGCTTTCTTCTAATCTTTTGATTCTTTTTATTTGCCTTGTCTTCATTTCTTCTGATTTCTTGTGTAGACGTAGTATTATTAACCTTTCATGTTCTAGTGTTGTTCTCGTGTTGAGTTATCATGTATACTGTTCATACAGTTATGCAGTCTCACCAACAATCTCCCATATTTGATTGTTAAACCTAACAAACAAATTAAATAGAGAGGATAACTCAACTAACAACTTGAAAAAGTAAAGTACCAGGACTTGTAAATAATGCTACTGGTTTTCTGGATCAAATACTGCATTTCCAGATTTCTTGAGTAACTGAAATGAAAGATGCTTATTCCGCTAGCACTAAAATGATCTTCAAGTATTTTCATCTTCATTTCCATGGTTCTTAAAATCTCTGCCAGATAACACTTTTCAGTCTTGAAGTAATCATTAGCAGCTTCATTTGTACAACAACATTTCCTATTGAGAAGCGCATATCTCTCTTGCTTCTCCCCCTATGAGAATCAACTGTTTAAAGGAGATCACCTTCGTTTACCACCTCTCCCATACTATAGGATCCGCAGATAAAACTAGTGATACTCCCCTTTTGGAAAACAACTTCTGTGACGGCCTCAACCCCAGGGTCAGGAGTTGACGTCATCAACAACCACAATAACAAACATAATATAAATCAATTTCATGATAGAATATAAATACGACTCATTTTCCCAAGATCTTTTCTAGGTTTAAGTATGATTTAGGTTACAGCTATTATAAATCCGACTTACAGCAAATCATCCTGACGCAACTAACTTAATACAGCAACTCAATAGACCATCATTGGTCCTATATGACTACCTCAGAGGAGCTTGGTACGGAAGGAACTGGAACTCTGCCCGACTACGATGGAAGGATCTCCTAAGCATCTACAGTACATATACAAAACATTCTGCAAGGGTGAGCAATCAATTGCTCAGCAGTACCACTATATGAATACCAAGTAAAACGATTTAAAGTAAACCAAGTTAAGGAACAGAATTCGTAATTTGCTAGAAAACAAGTAAAAGATGTTTAAACTGAATATCAAAACTAGCATGTTGTGTAAAATAATTAAATCAGTTGTGTGTTGTGTACAAATACCAGAGTTTAATTCTAGCATGCCATTTTCATTTCCAAATCCACTGTATAAATCACTTGTTCCGTTACAGGAACCATAAAGGCAAATCAGATACGTAGTGGATATATGAAGACAGCTGATCAGGCTATCAACACTAGACGGCTCTAACTGCCATCCCATTTACCTGTTCCAGAACTCAGAGACTAGCTAGGTCTCTGACCTACTGGACTAATCGGTTATAATTTATGCGCAACCGAATTAGCCTCTTACGCCACCTCAATAGGCCCCCTGGCCCCAATGTATCCCATATCAGATCGTTTTATCCAATTTTCAAAACACTTGTACCTATCTCATTTCAAAACCATTCGTTTTAACAGCACACATAAAAACCAGTTCACAATCATTTTGATTCGAGATAGGTACCTTTCGAAGTTACTTTTCCCCAAAACAGTTTTAAAACAATGATTTATAACTACAATGGATACGTAACTTAAAATGTTTCCGTTCCATTACGAGATTAAAACATTAGCTATTCATACGTACTGAACCATAAAAGAATGGTCTGAGGTACTTGTCTTGCAGAGCTTTACAACTAATACCGATTGACCTTGGACTGACTTGGACGCTCGGCTTTATCGTCTTACTAGCAGATATCCTGGATCCAACTTTGACACTCAAGTCCTTCGCTTGGAACCTTGCAGAGCTTGTCGACTGATCATTAGGTTATCTTTAGTTCGATATCAATTCTTGAGTCCTTCGACTAGACCATACAGAGTCGAAATTACCCTAAGTTAGAGGACTAGGTATACTTGACATATCCTCGCTAACAAACCTACCCATATGATATCAAATCCTGACTAGTAATTGATCCTATTATTAAAATACACATAGCAATCTGTGTTTACGTATTCCAGACTCGGTTCGATAATCATTTTCGAAAATTACATATACTCTTCACTTTGGAAAACAGGTTCTCGGTTATATTTTACAAGATACTTTATTATAATACATCAGCAGGTTCCGCAAAATACTTACTTATAATTATATATGTATATACGTTCGACTAGTAATCCCGATAATCACAGGATATGTCTCCATATTTTTAAATTTAATTTTCAAAAATCGCGCAGCACCTCCTCTGTTTATCGGCCCACCCGTCGAAACATAATCGACGTCACCACAATCAACAACCACAATTCAAACCAAATTCGTAACCCGAACATCAATACGAAATCTATGATAGTTAACTCTGATTCATTCTGAATATTAATATATGAAATAACTTATTTATTTTAATATATTAGGACTCAGAATAAATCATCACAGTCCACCGTCGACTCACCGAAGTTCACCGTCAACGGCGGCAAAAATTTATTGGTGCCCGACACGAGTCGGGTTTCCAAATAAATTTCATGAATTAATATTAATTTCCCCCACTATATTTATTTATTATTTCACCAAGAAAATCAATTAAACAATTTATGCAGGGAATTAAATAAAACAACTTTAACAACATCCGTGACACCGCCACAGGCCACCTGCCGGAGGAAAAGAATCTGACAGCGGACGGAAAGAAATTAACGGACAGCAGCAAAACGCACATAACTATTCTCACATAATAGAATCCAGAATAACAAGCTGGAGAAAATAACAACAGGCCGGAGAAACAAATCGGAAAGAACAAAGAACTCAGGCGGCAATTCAATAAAAATTGCCTCCCTTACTTCAAAACATGCACACACGAGTATATACACGTATATGCTGAAAGAGATATGTCCTAAGTCCAATCATGTATGAGGATTTAGGAATAACTTTTATGTAATCTGTTTTAATTTCATTGATATTAATAAAAGACTTATTTTGTTTTTATTGCGGGCTCTATCTATTTAAATGTTTAAATAAGATATACCACAGTTTAGAGTAAAGCTTTTTATGGATTGTGATGAGATCATAATAATGAGACCTAAAAGATGATAACTCTAAACTTAAATAGTTCCTGGTCGTAGGATTAGTAACTGGTAATTAATAATCTGCAAAGATCGGTACATACTATGCTTGCTTCATTATGAAGGATGTCTGTTCTCATAGACATTTGTGTGGTGACACTATAGCTAGTATGTAGGTGTTTATTATAGAATAAGTTCACTGAACATGACTCACACAGCTGAACAACTGATGGAGTTACTCACATGTCAGCAGTTGTTCACATAGTGATAGTTGTACAAGTATCTTTAGACTTGAGGTCATCATAGTCATCTTGTGTACACTGAACTATGCTTTGGTTTGGTTCTTAGTCTCAAGGGACAATTATAAGGGCTCTACTGGGTATAGGAATTTGTACACGAAGATAGTGTATGATCAATAAAGTATCTACCCCTTCCAGTGAAGGATGAGAATGTTCAATGCTTATCCACTTATGCTAGTTCAGGAATCTCTGGCCAGAGTGAATGAAATTAGAAAGGAGTTTCTAATTTATATTAAATAGAATTAAGCATAGTGAATGGGAAAGCAAGTGATTAAATAAGATAGGCTTGACACAAGTTCCATGCCTTGTATTTAATCATGACATTGCAGGCTAGAAGGAATTGATTGTACGGTAACTACTCACTGAATAGGTTCTTAATATTCTAAGCAGTGAATTCGTATTATCCGGATAGTCGCGATATGCTGAGAAGTATCCCTCACGATGTAGAATAAATATGATTAATTAATTAATCATATTTAATAAATTAGAGAATTTATATAAATAATGATAAAATAGTTTTATTATTATTCATTTCTACTACCGGCTTAATATTGAACCTACACGGTCACACCATAAAAGAGAATGATTTAATGGTGGAGGAATTAATTAATAATGGCTGATAATTATTTATTTATGAAATAAATAATTAATTGGCAAATTTAATAATTGATTAAATGAGATTTAATTGAATATAAATTAATTAAGAAAAGGTTCTTAATATTATTAATTAAGAATTTAATTTTTGAAAATTAAATCAAGTGAGAGAATTATTTCTAAAGAGCTTAGAAAAAGGATTAATAATTAAAAGGTGTTTTAATTATTAGTGAGAATAATAAAGGGTTAATAATAATAATATTTTATGGGAAAATTTTCAGCTGAAAATTTTGCCTATAAATATACTATTATAGACCATATTTTTGCCTCAACAGATAAAAGATTTACAAAACCCTAATTCTCTCCATCTCCTTCTCCTTCATTAGATCGTTTTCTTGGTGGATACCGGTCGAGTGCTTCACACCTAAGGAGCAGCTGCTAAGGATCTCCGTTCATCATTTTTGGATCGCCATTAAAGACCTCCATCTTTCCATTAACGTAAAGCTTCTTAAGGTAAACATACTGAACTACGAATTAAATATTATTTTTCGCATGGATCCTGCGGAGGGTTTCGGTTTTTTTAAAATTTAAATTTACATTTTCGCTGCGTTTATGTGCTAAAAACCCTTCATATGCCATAATTACACACCACCGAAACCTCACCGGAGAACCAGAAGGGCGGCGGCAATTTGATCGGAAAAAAAATAGCGGCAACAGAAGCACGGCGTGTATACACATGCCTGAAATTAAAGAACAGCAAGAATCATCGGAATGGAAAGCAGGGGAGTAAATGCAGGAACAGATCGGAGAAAAATGAGTGAGGGGGGGATGTATGAGGGAGAGAATGAAAGAGATGAGGGGAGTAGATTACAGGGGATAAGGATGTTAGTCCTTTCCCGGTTCATTCATTTACTGTTTCGATCTGACACCGCAATAAGCTGCTAACAATACATATCACGCATTATAATTCGTCAAAACGATTCCGGAATAATTTCAAAATTTTCGGAATATTAAAAACTAGTAAAATAAAATTTTCGTAATTTTTAAAGTATTTTTAAAACGCAACTCGTACCCGCATTTTAAAATTAACGGACCGAGGTGAATTTAAAATGATTTCAGAAAATTACGGAAATAGTCTCAAAATATTATAAATATCCCGAAGTTTATTAAAATGTAAATTTTGAAATTTTAAAATAATTTTTGAAACGTAATTCATACCCGCTTTTTAACAATTAACGAAACAACACGCGGGTGAAATTAATCCCAAAAATTCCCAAAAATTATTCCAAACTTAAATAAATATATGTTTCATAATTTTTGAAGAATTATGGAATTAAATGCGGATTTTACAAATAAATGCAATCAGAAAATCATACAGGGCTAAATAATTGATTAAATATTGATTTCTAAATTTTATAAAATCCCAAAAATAATCATGGTAATTATAAAATCATAAAAATAATTTTAAAGACATTCTAAATATTTATGCAAATAAATCTGCCCTAAAACCACTTTTACAAGTAACAACGAGACAATTATACAAATAATCCTTGAACACCAATGATTACACATAATCAATAACAAAATAATATTCAACTAACGGAACCCATACACATATTTTATTTAATTATTTAATAACTACACATTTAAATAATAAAAATATACAAGTCGTTATATTCTCCCCCCCTTAAAAAGAATCTGTCCTCGGAATCGGATCTAACCAAACAAATGAGGATATTTGTCAAGCATATCTGACTCTAACTCTCAAGTAGACTCTTCTACTCGAGGACTTATTCAAGCATACTTACTATAAATATAACTTATTCCCGAGGTCTCGATATAAGTTTTAAATTCGTTTGTACACATGGTCTTAATTCAATTCGAGGAACTATTATTCTGGTATGAAGACGTTAAAACGTGCTATGAGTATGCTGCAGCTCTGACAACGACACTAGCTCACAGATGCCTTTACCTGATTTTCTCAGTATCATAAACGATCTGATATTCCTAGGGCTTAGCTTACTATTATGCCCAAACTCACTATAGACACAGACTTATTCCTAAGGACTCGCTCTTAACAATCTAGGATTTGGATCAAACATCCCATGCAGAACAATTTGGATGAGAGCCCATTGGCTCCTAATCAACGACTTGGCTCGAATCAAGAACATATCACTTTAACATTGACACGTAGAACACACAATAAATTTGGTACTACTGCGGCGGAAATACTAACTCATGAGCAACTTTATCCATCTTTCTCGATACATCTAATGGTTCTATATATTTAGAACTCAACTCGTCCCTTCTAATCAAACCTAACCAATCTCTTCCAAGGTGAGACTTTTGTCAATACCCACAATCCAATTCCTATATCCATATTCTTTAGATGCAAATCTGCCTTCTTTCTTTTTCTATCCCGAGCTGCACTACAAGAAAAATGTCCATAGACATCGGTTTTTGGCCGATGTCTATGCTGTTTGGCAACCGATGTTGATGTCGGTGATGTCTATTCTAGACATCGGCCATAACCCGATGTCTTTACTTGCTTAGACATCGTTTTTGGCAAAAGAATTATTTCCATGCATTGTTTTTTTACAAAAATATTAGAAATAAATAATTTAATAAATAAATTACACCTATAACAATAGATTAAACATATAATCAGCTATTTTTTTTCCACATAGACATCGAATATTTTCATTTAGGTGATGTAAAATCAGATATTAAACATCGATTTATTTAGTAAAAGGTGATGTCTATTTTGGCACTAAGACATCAGTTTTATCCCAAACAAAGTGATGTTTATGTTCCTTTTAGACTTGAACATGTCAGTCTTTGACATCAGTTTTTAGGATAAAGTGATGTACATCTGTTGTGCATATGTTGTGTACTTGATGATTACATGAACAAAACACCTAAGTAGATTTTACTTAGTGAAATAATGTAGCACTCGACGAATAAGAATTTTAGTCCCGACGGATAACTCATTATAGTCCCGACGGATGATGACTTATTATCCATCGAGTGAGTAGCTTATATAATAATGAGTCTGTAGCACATTTCTGCATACACCTTTGTATAGATTATGTAGTAGCATATAAGTCATGATTGACTTTAACTAGATATGCAGAATAGGTTGATTAATTGTACATAAATGATGTCTTGTAATTCTGCATAAATGAAATGAAGTCAAGTGCCAAAATAGCTATCGACGGATGATTGACAAAGTCATCGACGGATGATCAAATGGCTATCAACGGATGTTCAATATAGCAGTCGACGGATGATCAATAAACCCATCAACGGATGATCATAAACTCGACGGATGATCATGTACTCAACGGATAAAGAATTCAAATATCAGTTGACAGTGACAGCATAGTCATATGCGTCGAAGTGTATGCAAATGGAATGAGGAAGCCTATTAACTGGGTAATAGAGAACAAAGTAGCAAAGTATTAGACCCGATAGTTTTTATAATGATCCTGTCTTTTGACTTTGTAATCTTAATAATATATAAACCAAGAAGTAGCAAATAGAAAGATATATATCTGAGATACAAAAAGTGAGAAACATTTATAAGCAGAATTCTTAGCATTTCTCTGTACTCTCAGTAGTTCAATATTTGTAAGCAGCTGTAAGCATTCTTGCACACAAGGTTCTCTCGATATATAATATATATCTCTGGTGGAATCATTCAAATCCACCAGAAAGTTTTTAAAGACTCTTGTTTTTAATTACTTGTGTTTTGATTCACTTAAGTTTTATTCCGCATTGTTCTAATCAATACACTTATATTTATATTTGAGTTAGAACATTTTATTTCAAGAAAAAGTTTCAAGAATTCCATTCAACCCCCCTTCTGTAATTCTTGTCATATTGTTAAGGGACTAACAATTGGTATCAGAGCAAGCTCTTAACTTACAAAGAGTTTAAAGATCAAAACAATACAGCAAGATGAACAAGAAGGATGTTGGAGTCAAGATCCCTTTTCTGGATAAAGATAATTACCATCATTGGAAGGTAAAGATGCATCTTCACATGCTTTCTCAAGATGAGGCCTATGTGGACTGCATAGAAAGAGGCCCTCATGTTCCAATGAGAGCTGCAACAGGAAACGAGCCATCAGTTCCCAAGCCAAGGCATGAATGGTCTGATCCTGACATTGAACAAGTCAGGAAGGATAAAAAGGCCATGAATATCCTGTTTAATGGAGTTGATGGAGATATGTTTGACAACATTATCAACTGCAAAACTGCCAAGGAAGTCTGGGATACAATACAGATCATCTGTGATGGCACTGAGCAAGTTAGAGAAAATAAGATGCAGCTCCTGATTCAGCAATATGAGCATTTTCATAATGAAGAAAGTGAGTCTCTCACTGACATCTTTAGTAGGTTTCAGAAACTACTAAATGCTCTAAAGTTGCATGGAAGGGTCTATCAAACAAAAGACTCCAATATGAAATTCCTTAGATCTCTTCCAAAGGAATGGAAACCAATGACAGTCTCATTTAGAAACTCACAGGATTATAAGGAGTTTACTTTGGAGAGACTGTATGGCATCCTGAAAACCTATGAGCTTGAAATAGAGCAGGATTAAAGGATGGAGAGAGGAAGGAAGAAAGGAGGATCCATTACACTAGTTGTTGAGTTGGAAAAGGAGAAGAAAGTGAAGATGGAAGTTGTTGAATCAACTTCAAGGGTTTGTGAGAACAATGGCAAGGGGCTTGCAGTAGAAAGTGAAGATTCATTGAGCCAAGATGACATGGAGGACATTGATGAGCACCTAGCATTTCTTTCCAGGAGATTTGCCAAGCTCAAGTTCAAGAAGAACTTTGGAGCAGCCAAGCCAAATAGAAACATGGTGGATAAATCAAAATTCAAATGTTTCAAATATGGCTTGGCAGGACATTTTTCCAGTTAGTGTAGGAAGTCAGATTCCAGTAAGAAAAAGTTTGAGTCTGTGGATTATAAGCAAAAATACTTTGATCTAGTTAAGCAAAAGGAAAGGGCTTTTATTACACAAGAAAATGACTGGGTAGCAGATGGTCTGGATGAAGATGAAGATGTCAGCTATGTCAATCTAGCCCTAATGGCCAAGTCTGATGAGACAGAAACAAGTTCCTCAAATAATCAGGTAATTACTACAAACCTTGCATATTTATCTAAAGCTGAGTGTAATGATGCCATTAATGACATGTCTATAAAGTTATATCATTTGTGTGTTACACTTAAGTCTCTTACTAAAGAAAATGCTAAAATCAAAGAAAACAATTTGTTTTTGAGTGAGATGAATAATGTGCTTGAGTCTCAGTTTATTGATTTTGAGAAATTAAGAATTGAGTGTAAGATTGCTAAGGAGGAATTAACTAAGTCCTTGAAAAAGGAAAAAATTTTGAAGAAGTAGCTTGAGCGTGAACAAGAGGCGATTAAGGCATAGAAAACATCCAGGGATGTCCATGCTCAAATCACCAAAGTTAAAGGAATCGAGTCCTTCTGTGATGAAGCCTGGAAAAAGAACAAAGAGAAACTAGAACCTAATTTGGTAGATGGACTGCTAACAGATGTAGACTCGACGGATGATGAGGATGATCCGTCGGATAACAAAAAGTGTTATCCGTCGATTAATGAAAATCATCATACGTCGGCTGTGAGCAAGCCCATCAGTAAATCCAAACTAGTTAAGCTGAATGAGAAGTATGGGTCTGTTTCCAAGAACTTTGTTTCAGGAGAGCCGAGTCAAGTTAAGAAAGGGAAAAAGGCTAATGTTGGTCACATGATTGTCAAACAGTTAAGTGACAGGCTTGAAAAGATTGAGGTAAAAACAGAGACTAAAAGGAAAAACAATAGGAATGGTAAAGTAGGGATTAACAAACACAATAACTACAAACCTGATAAATATGCTCGTAGAAAAATATGCTCGTAGAAAAATATGTGTCAAGTGTGGTAGTGTAAATCATCTTTCTGTTAATTACAAATCTGCCATGCCAAATTCCATGTCTGTGCAACCTCAATTTCCTAACATGAATGCCATGCCTGTTAATGCTATGTCTACACAGAACATGAATGCACAGTTTGCTAATATACCATTTGCACCTAATCCTTATTATGCTACATATAGTATGCCACAAATGCCATTTAGCATACCTTACTGGAATAACATGTTTACCCATAGCATGCAATTTCCTGTTAGTCATAATATGCATGATAATTCTGGTGCAATGAATGGTTTCAAAGGCCCAACTCAAATAACTAAGGATGAATCTGAAATTCCTAAGTCAAGTGAAATAAAGCCTAAGAAATAGAAAAGGAAAGCTAACAAGGCAGGACCCAAGGAAACTTGGGTACCAAAATCAACTAGATTTGATTTTGATGTGTGCAGGGAAACAGAAAGAATCTTTGGTACTTGGATAGTGGCTGTTCAAGACACATGACTGGGGATTCTACCCTGCTCACAGAGTTTAAGGAGAGAGCTGGCCCAAGTATTACTTTTGGAGATGACAGCAAAGGTTATACTGTGGGATATGGCTTGATTTCAAAGGACAATGTCATTATTGAGGAGGTTGCTTTAGTGGATGGTCTCAAACACAATCTGTTGAGTATCAGCCAGCTTTGTGATAAAGGCAATTCAGTAACCTTCAACTCAGAAGCCTGTGTTATGACTAATAAAAGAAGCAACAAAGTGGTTCTCACTGGTGTGAGAAAAGGAAATGTGTACCTAGCTGATTTCAACTCATCTAATGCAGAATCTGTGACTTGTCTTCTTAGTAAAGCAAGCCAGGATGAAAGTTGGCTATGGCACAAGAAGCTATCCATTTAAATTTCAAGACCATGAATGAGCTAGTAAAGAAAGAACTGGTCAGAGGCATTCCTCTAGTGGAGTTTTCTAAGGATGGACTGTGTGATGCCTGCCAAAAAGGGAAGCAGATTAAAGCATCATTCAGAAAGAAACTTGATTTAACAATTGAAGAGCCTTTACAACTGCTTCACATGGATTTGTTTGGACCAGTCAATGTATTGTCAATCTCAAAGAAAAAATTTTGCCTAGTAATTGTACATGATTTCTCAAAGTTCTCTTGGACATATTTCCTAAAGTCTAAGGATGAGGCTAGTGAAATCATCATCAATCACATAAGGCAAGTCAATAATCATCCTGATTTCAAGGTTAGAAGAATCAGGAGTGACAATGGAACTGAGTTCAAGAACTCTGTCATGAGAGCATTTTGTGAGGAAAATGGGATTCTGCATGAGTTTTCAGCAGCAAGGACTCCACAACAAAATGGAGTAGTGGAAAGGAAGAACAAGTCACTTATTGAAGTTGCAGAGAAAATGCTTGAAGAATCTAAATTACCAACATATTTCTGGGCTGAAGCTGTAAATACTGCATGTTACACTCAGAATATTTCTTTGGTTAATCAAGCAAGATGCGTGACTCCCTATCAATTGTTCAAGAACAAGAAGCCAACTCTAAACTTTCTTCATATCTTTGGCTGCAAATGCTATATTTCTGAGAAATCAAACTGATCAAAATGGGAAGTTTGATGCTAAAGCAGATGAAGGAATTTTTGTTGGATATGGTGTTGGTAAAGCATATAGAGCCTACAATCTGAGAACCAACATTATTGTGGAATTAATACATGTTGTGTTTGATGATAAAAAGATTAAAGGACTGAAAGATGGAGATTACCATGAGAGCCTCAAATTCGACAATGTGGAGATGGTTAGTGATGACAGTGATGATGAAAGTGATCAAGAGAGTGTATCTAAAGATAATGCAGATAAATCTACCACCAATGAAGCACAAAACTCAACATCTGTCGAGTTGCATAATGCTTCATCCGTCGGAAGGTAATCTGCGTTATCCTCGGGAGACAACCAGCTTCATCCGTCGGTGCTAAAAATTCACCATCCGTCGGGTTATCAAAAGAAGCAGGAAGTCAAGATAGATCACCTATAGAAAGTTCCCTTTTCTCAAATCAAAGATCCATAATCTCAGGGGGATTTTCTAACAATCAAAACTCAATCACACATCAAGACAACAATGAGGTTTCTTCATCTAGAGCTAATCTACCTCAACAAAGGAAATAGACAAAAGATCACCCCTTTGAGCTTATTATTGGTGATGTTTCTTCTAGAGTTCAAACAAGAAGAGCAACTCAGGAAGACTGTCTATACAGCAGCATTCTTTCCAAGGAAGAACCAAAGAAGGTAGAAGAAGCTTTGTTGGATCCTGATTGGATATTAGCTATGCAGGAGGAGCTAAACCAATTTGAAAGGAATAATGTGTGGAAGCTGGTACCCAAGCCTAAAGGAAAGAATCCAATAGACACCAAGTGGGTATTCGGAAACAAGATGGATAAAAATGGCATAGTTGTCAGGAATAAAGCTAGATTGGTTGCCAAAGGCTACTGTCAACAAG